>NC_074721.1:4117500-4215000 GCF_947242115.1 Biomphalaria glabrata | reverse complement strand
TTAGATTGAGTCAAGACCATTCTTATAGAAGGTCACAACGTCACAACCTGAGGGCAGTTTAGACCAATATCTAGTTGCCACGTCGTATAGACCTGTTTCGCGGCAACGAGCTATTGGTCAAAACTGCCTATAGCTTGTGACGCTTCAAATCAGTGTTCATGCCATCTATAACGATATGTCTCGATTGAGCCCTGAATTCGAATTCAAATCGTACAACTTTTTTATGCATTTCAAAGCGATCACGGTAACATTCACACAGATACCCCATCTTTCTACGCCCTCCCCCTTTTTCTCTCAACTGGTTCAGACAAGTGATAGTCATAGCGCATTGAAAAGGCTCAATTTAAGCTTTGTTTTCGATAAAGCCTTTTTAAAAAAAGTTTCTTGTTTGATACTCTGCTTATTCTACTAAAATGAGATCACTCGGGTGTGACCGGCACCATCTCACGCATTTCTTTTTTTTACTCCTTTCTCCTCTTTCGGTAAAATTGTACTCGCGCACAGGGTTGAAAAGTGAATCTCTGCTGACGTCATGTGTCTGGTCTTGTGTCTGGGTCAAATCACTGACACAAGACCATGAAAGCCCAGGAGAAGCATGAGTATATTTTTTTTTTCGCTAATTTATTTTAAGTGAAAATAAGCGCTAAAAGGGGAGGGGGGAGATTTTAAAGCATCAAAGTTATTTGCCCTCTGGAGATCTTTTTTTTCTTTCTCTTTCTCTCTCTCTCTTTCGTTTTTTTTCTCTATATATACATTTCACTATATCTCTCTCTCTCTTCCTGTGTGTCTTTCTCTCTTACTCTATCTCTTCCTTTCTCTCTCGTTTTATCTCTCAGTCTTTTTCTCTCTAGCTCTCTCTCTCTCTGTGTCTGTCTACCTCTCTACCTTTCTCTCTCTCTCTCTCTCTCTCTCTCTCTCTCTCTCTGAAGAGGTCTAATTAATATTGAAATGCTGAAAATTTGCATTAGAATTTCATTTAATAAAAAATAAAATGCATGATATTGAAAGAAATTATATGGCGATTGTAAAACTTCATGGCGATTTCATTCTTCAGTATTTTTAGGCTAAGTCTTTACTAGAGTGATACTACCTAAGTTACAAAAACTCACTTATCGGATCCATCCACAACCCTTATGTGGCTTCAGCTCAGAGAGATGTACAATCAACATATTCTCTCTCGGTCAAAACATACTTAGCTAATTGAGTTCATTGACCTGGAAGAATAGCGCGTTAAACGAGAAATGGCTGTCTCCTCTACCACCAAAGCGAATGTTACCGTATTAACCTGCTTTATATGTAGACAGGAGCACCTCACGAGAATAAGGCTCCACAGTCACATAAAAAGTGTTTTACCAGTTGTATTATTGTCTTTCTACGACTGATGAAAAGGTCAATGTATCAATTCCGTGATAACTATATTTGATTTTTATTTATAAGATTTTGTATATTGTTGTCACAGCCTAGTTCTTGTTGTAGGCGTGATGACGCGAATGTCTCTGTGTGTTGTAGATACCTCTTCTGGTACTACTATAATGTTCTCTGACTTATTGAGTAAATACTTTCTCACACGCTCTAGATTTGCAGGTGCGTGAGAACACTGACATACTGGACTCACCGACCTCAAACTTTTAGTATCATTAATATACACGATGGTAGCAGACATGGATTTTATTGACACAATACGTAAATGAAATAATTCACAAAGATATTGGCGACTTCAGCCATCACAAATCATATGTCCATGAGGAATATATTCTGAATACAAATCAATTATAACAACATGAGTACATGTACATTATTCCACTGTAAAAGATATCCATAGCACTCCTCTCTCTAAGGGAGTCTGAAAACAACTGAGGTGTCCACCTCGTGGTCAGTCCCCGACCAAACAAAATCTCGTGCTGACAGCACGGAATAGTTAAGTGACTACTAGTCACCAAATATTACAGGGGTTCTAAAACTGATATATGACAATTGTCCATATGGTCATATATCTACAGTCTTTAACAAAGCGTACCCAAAGATGATTCATATATATTGTCACCACCTCAAAGTTGGTGCCATAGAGTAGAAACCCTAATTCTGTATTGTGTATGTTAATTCCATATTGTGAATCTTATTCACAACCCATGTAGCACTAAGGTGAACACTTTTGACCTTAGGTGAACCAGAGAGTTAAAGGCAGTCAGTCCACATAGAGATCTTGTAGCAAGCACTTGCATTGAGTCACTTAAGATATAAGCAGTAGAGTTAGATGTTTAAAGTAGTTGGTTATAGAATAAGTACTAAGTTGTGATATTCGTATATTACTGTTGGATTAATACTGACCATTCCTGGGTCGAATTGTATGGTGTATTCAATATGTGGTGTTATATTAAACTTATTGTGTCTGCTACACCCAGCGTCATTTCATTATTCAGTGATTTGTAACAAGAACCCAATGTCACCACCACGCCTACATTGATAACCACAGCCACATTCATAACATATAAAATAACGCAGTGACATTTATGGTGTCAGAAGCGGCCGTAAACGACATTTATGACAGCATTGTTCAAAGTCACTTTAACATGATATGCTGAGACAACCTGCGTGGACGAAACTAGACAACCCTGATCTTACAGCCTGTGTGGGTGAAACTAGACAACCGTGATACTACAACCGGTGTGGGTGAAAATATAGTACTACAAGTCATTCAAGTCATCGCTTGAAGACAGCTGATATATGGTCAGTCGAAGTAGCTGACATATTCAAGAATCATCTACATCAAGTGCTCGTCATAATTCTAATGACACACTCCTATTGTCGCTGTCTAACAGCACATTTAATAAGAGAGCGCTCTCACTCTTAGACCTCTCTTGTCGTCACTACCTAAGGTCATTTTAGTTATGTATATTTGTTTCAGCAACTGTACGAAACAGTGGATTACCTATCAAGCACATGAATTATTTATTGGATTACCTGTCAAACATCTGAAGTATTTATTGGATTACTATTTTTCAAGAACTTAAGTACCATATCTTTTACTATTGTACTGTGGATTTAACAAGTGGATTATTTATGAACTGTAACATTGTACTGTGGATTTAACAAGTGGATTACTTATGAACTGTACCATTGTGCTGTGGATTTAGCAAGTGGATTACTTATGAACTGTACCATTGTGCTGTGGATTTAGCAAGTGGATTACTTATGAACTGTACCATTGTGCTGTGGATTTAACAAGTGGATTACTTATGAACTGTACCGTTGTGCTGCGGATTTAGCAAGTGGATTACTTATGAACTGTACTGTGGACATATTTTATGTGGAGCATCACCGGAACTTTATGTACAAGTCAAGCATCAAGTGAATATTTAAGGGAAGTAACTTTAATTACCCTTAGTATTATCAGTATTGATTAGTTCTCTTGAACTACACCACAATTTTCTTCATTGTTTACATTTGTATTTATATATATATTTGACTTTAGGGACTAAATTTAATTATCTATTGAGTCTGAGCATTTATATTTTTTTTCAAGTAAGCATCCAGGTATTGGTAGGGACTCTTTAGATAAAGTAAATACTTGATCGTATAGCTGTATTAGTCAAGTTTGTATTTGTCAAGTATCTATCATATTGTTAAACTCTTGTATTGATATTGTCTTGTTTACATCTGTTGAATTTTCTTTTGTGTCATTGTTATTTCTCATTGTAATTCTTTTGTCTACTATTTCTACTATCTTGTAATGTCTCTTTAAAGCAGACTGTTTAGTATCTATAGTGTATTTATGTTTGTCTAATTACTTATTAATATATATATTTATTTTACTTCTTATTTCAACCTATTTTTTATTATTATCAACACTACACTACACACTTGATAAACTATGGGATATATTTTGATTTGAGATGGTGACAAGATTGATTGTATATAATATATACTCTGAGCACATTCAACTATTTTGATACTATTGATACATTGATCACTATTTATCAGACTAATAAGGCTCACATAATTGTGAATTATTTGTTGCAATAAATTTTTACATTGCAAGTGGAGATACTAAAAATACATAATCATATAATTGATCAGTAAAGTATTACATTACGAACTAGACAAAGTACCAAGAATAACTTAAGATACCTCATAACCTCAATTGTTTCGCACAAAATATATATCTACTATTACCTGTAATTACTATTTGAGCAATAATAAGTATTTATTGTACAATATTTCAATTACAAATATCTAGTACACATATCTATTACTAAACTATATTACTAATTTGAATCTTTGAAAATGGCTGAGTATGAAAAACTAATAGAGATAGTGGATAAACTAAAGTTAAAAGAAGATGATAGAGCTGCATTCATTAAAATTGAAATAGATAGAATTAGAGTAGAAAAAGACAAGCAACGGGAAGAAAGGCTACATGAAAGAAGACTGAGAGAGAAAGAACAAGAAAACTTAGAGAAAGAAAAAGAACGCCAGCATGAAATAAAATTAAAAGAACATGAAGAAAAAATGGCAAAACTAGCAAAAGAAAACAAAGACAATTCAGCAAGTCAAACTTCATCTCATCATCAGTATCATAGCAAATTTAGGAACTTTGACCCAAAAGAAACATTGGAAAATTTCATTATTCAATTTGAATACATCTGTCAAACAGCAAATATGAATAGTGCACAAATGGCTCAACAACTTCTAGCTAACCTAAGAGGTGAACCACTAAACATCATCGACACACTAACTATGGAGCAAAGAAAAGACTACAACACAGTAAAACAAAGACTAATTGAACATTTTGGCAAAACGGAGGAGCACTATCGAAAACTTTTTAGGGAAATAAAACTAGCAAAGAATACAGATTTAAAAAGAACAATACATGACATGCGCCAGAACATGACAAAGTGGCTACAACTCGCAAACTGCAACTTAGATGACCCCAAACAGATCTTAGATTTTTTTCTCATTGAGAATGTGTTAATTAATGTTACAGATGCAGCATTCTCATTCCTGAAGGAGAGAAAAATAAAAAATGAAGCTGAATTGATATCAAACTTAACAACATACAAGGACTCCCACCCAAACATCACCATTGACAAAAGGGAATTGTACAATGTAGCTGCAACAGTGACAGAAAACCATCCAAGAACTACAAATAAATTTAAATATGCCAAGAGCATACAATGTTTTTTCTGTGGCATACTGGGTCACACCAAAGCAGAGTGCAGAAAGAGAATGGCATCAGAAAAACAGCAATATGTAAATAGAAACCATAAATATGGAAGAGATAACAGAACTTTCAAGAGCTTCAGTCCTAACTATAATAGATCCTATCAACAACAATATAACAGAAGAACATGGCAAAGCTACAGTCCAACTAACAGTAGATCACATCAAACAAACAGAAGATGGCAAAACAACAGAATGTCTAGAAGAGATCAATTTCAAGATAGACAACATACTTACCACAATAACAATCATACCAGACAAAACATAGCAGCTGTAGCAACTGAAAGACCAATAGAATATGAAACAGTAGCATATATACAGACAAAGGTAGCCAAATTAAAAGTGTATCCTGCCTATGTGGATGGCATTAAGGTATATGCATTACGTGACAGCGGCTGCACCTCAATCATTGTAAAGAAATCACTAGTAAAACCTGAACAGATCCTAAAAGACAAGGTCACACTGACTTATGCAAATAAAGACTTATGGGAAGTATGTGAAACAGCATTAGTTTTCATTGAATCACCATGGTTCACTGGTCAATACAAAGCCATAGTAATGAACAACCCAGCTGAAGAACTAATTATAGGGAACATAGAGAATATAGTTGAACTATCAGAAGAAGCCTTAGTAAAATGGGCTAATAGTGTGAATCAAGAAAATATTGAGTTAGCATCAACTACTAATTCACATGATTACAACAATGTCAGTATACATGAAGCAACTAAAGATAATCAGTCAATTACAAATGCAAATAAAATAGATGTAGAAAGTCAAACTCATTTGCTAACAGAAGCATCTAAACTAAATAAAGATTGCCAAACAATTAACACACAAACAAATGATAGTGAAATACAAACAGATGAAATACAAATAGATGATAAAGATAAAGCTGAAAAACAAGAAATACAAAATGACATTAACACTAGCTCACCTAAAGTAATAATAACAGAAGAAATATTAGCCTTGACATTTAAAAACAGCAAACAGATAGAAGTATATGATCTAGAAGTCAATTATCAGGATGTTGTATGCATAGTTGATGAAGAATCCACAATCACTTTTGTAGAGCCCAATTTAGTAGAAAAAGAAGATTATTTGAATGATATAGCCATTGTAACCTTACCAAACTCTAGAAAGATAGAATGTAAAACTGCCATAGCTGAAATCAAATCACCATTTATAAAAGGGAAAATAAAAGTTGTAGTACTTGAAAATACTATCAGTCCAGTAATTATTGGATCTTATCCAAAAGTTAAAGTGCATCAAAAGCCAGTAATACATAAAACAATATGGTTTTATGACCTGTCTGATTCTGATTTTCAGAAAGAAATTTTTCAAATAGTATAAGATATAACTTGTGATTTTGGATATAAAAAAGTTTGGAAACATCCAGAACTTGGAGAGTCAATGTGGGTACAAATAAAAAACTTTGGCCATTACAAAGAGTTATTACATAAAATATACGGAACACCAATTAAGGGACTCACAATTAACATCAGTGTTGTTGACTTAATACATCGCATCTGGTAAACATTGAGCATTATTCTGTAAACATTGAGCATTATTTTGTGAACATTGAGCATTATTTTGTAAACATTGAGTACTATTTTTAAACATTGAACTAGAACTAAGACTTCATTTTAAAAAAAAAAAAACTCTATTTGTAAACAAACTTTGGAATTTGATTACTACATTGTAACCAACAATTTTTTTCACATTCTTTTGTCAACAAGAATAACATTTTTTGTACTCAACAATGTAAACAAACATTGAATTTTTTTCCCAACTTATTCAGTACCTAGCTTAATTTTTTCCATGCAATGTAAACATTATTTTTCCCATTGTATTGAGAACAACTTTGAATTTTTTTTCTACAGCTATTGTAAACAAGATTGGAATTTTTTTTACTATGTCATTTATCACAATTATATAACTTAGTCACATTTTTCAATACTATTGAAAAAGGAGATTGATTCATAATGTAACTTATTTATTCAATGTCAATTAGTGTAATTAAATATTGACATACACTTGTATTTTTTGAAAACATTTTTGTCAAACTATTCTTATGAACTTTATTTTTGTAACAATCATTGATGTAAACAAGAAGATTGTTGTACAAACTTTTTGATATTTCAAGTGCTGAAAGAGACACTTGATATTATTCTTTTAAATTGGACTTACACATTTTTTCACAACAGATTAAAATGAATACAACTAAACTAGTAGGATGTTATGCTTGTATATATATGCTTGAACAAATTAACGTAAACTCAAAGATTGTATCACAACTGACACATTTTTTCAGTTGAATCTTTTTTGACAAGAGTTTTTTGAACTTTGTACACAATAATTATTTGATAAACAATGTAACATTAAACTTTTGCCATTACTAGCTACAAATTATTTGAACTGTCATATGGAGAAATACTTAATTGAAACATAAGGTGCATGCAACAAGCACCATGAAAGATATTTATTTTGATTTGATGTTCATACTTTTGATCCAATATTTTGATACTTGAATTATACATATTTACTTGTGTAATATTAATGCACAACAATTTTTTATGGAGATGTCAAACCTCATATTGAAGTAAACAGATACATTGAATTGGTAACAATGATCATTAAACAATTTGATGTTGAATTTTGACACATATTTTGAATTTTTCTATACTTATCACTTACATATTGAGACTTACTTGTAACATTTTCTACATGATTTGTACATATTGTACTATTGGTGTTAAAAAACCAGACTTCTAACATTTCTATAGTGTCAAAGATTTTTTTTATAAATAGATATTGTGAATAAAAACTTGTATTAATTTTTCACATTGTGACATAGGAGATTGTCATTGAAATTTTTGTCACACTTTGCACATATTATTATGAAAAAGACTTGTAAATATTGAACACATTTGAACATTGATGTATATATTAGAACTACATGTAAAGAATTATTTGAGAGGTTAAGTATTTGACTCAGAGAATTATTTGAATTGCCTTACAAGAATAAGATGAATTAGAGAATTTTGCCCTTGTATGAATTTTTTTTGATTCAGCAAATATTTTGTGTAACACTGTCATATTATATATTTTATTGCAAGTTTGTAGTTCTATTTGAACTCTGCAATTGTACATTTCATAGACCCCAAGAATTCCAATTGATCCTACTTAGGATAATTATGTCGTCAAGCTGAAAAAAATTTCTTCAAAATTTTTTTTCAAAAGGGGGGTGATAGGTAATGTCACCACCTCAAAGTTGGTGCCACAGAGTAGAAACCCTAATTCTGTATTGTGTATGTTAATTCCATATTGTGAATCTTATTCACAACCCATGTAGCACTAAGGTGAACACTTTTGACCTTAGGTGAACCAGAGAGTTAAAGGCAGTCAGTCCACATAGAGATCTTGTAGCAAGCACTTGCATTGAGTCACTTAAGATATAAGCAGTAGAGTTAGATGTTTAAAGTAGTTGGTTATAGAATAAGTACTAAGTTGTGATATTCGTATATTACTGTTGGATTAATACTGACCATTCCTGGGTCGAATTGTATGGTGTATTCAATATGTGGTGTTATATTAAACTTATTGTGTCTGCTACACCCAGCGTCATTTCATTATTCAGTGATTTGTAACAAGAACCCAATGTCACCACCACGCCTACATTGATAACCACAGCCACATTCATAACATATAAAACCACTCAGTGACATATATATATGTATTCTTATTCTCCTTTATAACAGACAAACGCACGCTTTTTTTTATGGTTGGGATTAAAGGAAGACAAGGTATGGGGTACAGTGCGAAAAGTCTCTACAGCTAACTTAACTCTTTCTCTCCGCAATTATTTTTCCACGTTTTGAAGGAATTCTTCATTTGCTCATTACAATTTCACTACCCCTGTTATGATTGGGCTTCAATAACACACACCAGGGGTCGGCAACCTTTTGAGTCGGAAGAGCCAAAAATTACAATTTACAAAATTTCAAAATTTTAAAGAGCCACAAGATTTTTTTTCTTCCAAACAATAAATAGTACTCGCATAAATAAAGTGTTTTGATTGAATAAACGAATCTATTTATTCATAAGAAAAAAATATAAATGTATAATAGTCTTTTACACAACAAATTATATAAACACTAACATTTGTTTAATTTGGTCCGGCAGGGTTTCATATATATGCATGTTTTTCGTATTTTCTAACTATGGCTTTGCATGGTTTTAGAAAGTTTGGATAAATTTGGCTCATATCTTGTTTTTAGTTTCAAACACGGCTCTAAATTTCATTCGTTAGTTAGCTTCTTTTTTTAATTTAATTACTTTAATTTTAATTATATTTATGATAGAGAACGCCTTGCTGGCACGAATATGCCGATCCGATGATAGTCAGCTTTCAAAATGCCAACTTTTTTACCTGACTGTAGCAATCTGGAAGACTATTCCAAGCGTCGAATGTGAGTGCCTCATCTCGTGGCATTTCTTTTAAAGATGTCCACTTTTTTTGCGTTACATACATTTCTGGATCTTCAAATCTTCCATCCTGATTTTGAACTCTGTATATAAACACCATAAACGCTTGATTGAAGAGAGTCATAATAAGGAGAAAGTAAAGACTTGTACCAGTTACCATGTTATCACTATTTTGTCAAACATATTTATATGAAGGATTAATACTGACTATTAATGGATTATTATTTGGTGTCATTCATCAAGTGGGGATTTAAGATATTGTATTGTTGTAACTCCAGTGGCGGACTGATAGGGATAATGTGTGTGCGGCCTACTGACACACGCGATTCAGGCCAATCACACAGTCAACGGCTGTTGATAGACAAGGACAGTACACGCAAATATGACCCTTGCTATGGACTCTTGTGGTGGACTGATAGGGTTAATGTATCGAAAGCCTTCACGGACGAGAAACAGTTTGTAAGAAAGGTGAGTCCAGGACAGCCAAGCAGTAAGGACGGTGCGGTACCTTGTCAGTCCTCGAAAATGTAGCTGTACGAGGTAGAGAGACTAGTAGTGTTTAGTAGGTCGTTCTATTGTGTGTTTAGCAGTGTTAACAGAAGGCCTGATAGAGAAAATCGTAAAAGTATAAATTAAACGTATCATAATTTGTGTCTGATATATCAAGAGTTATTTCCTCATTTTGTGCGAGATATCTGAACGTGCAAGTATTCATCCTGATTATACCAACATTTAAATCATACATTCATCCATACATCAACGCCTACATGGTAACACTATCAGATGGGCAAGGTCCTAGAAACTGGCCATCCAAAATAACGCGATGACACAGTCTGATGTAAGAGAACTTAAGGCAAAAAAAAATGTGTGAGAATTCTTGTGAGGCTTGCTATTTCTAAATTCAAATACAAGAAACCTACATTTTCTGGCTTTGTTGGCCTACCCTTTTTGTAGAATTCCGAGAAAGTTGTTTTTTTTTTTGTCGACATTAAGATTTTTTTGAATTTTTAAAAAGTTTGCAATAGAGTTTCAATGCGAGGAGAGATGTCATATTTTTAACCTTTAACTGTTTCTTTTTGAGGTTGTAAAAAATGTTTCTATGCCTCAATTTAGTTGTATGTCTTCATCAATGATTTATTGACAGCAGAATCTGTAGGAGTTATAAGGAAGCCATTTTTCTTTCTGCTCCTTGTTCAAGCTGACATGCTCAACTAGGTAACGCAAGGTTTCCCAAACTTGTTTGACAACGGGACGCTTGACACATTCGGAAATGAGACACTTGCGTTATTGTCAGGATTTTATAAAAAATGAAATAAAAACAAGCAAGTTTTTAAAATACTTTTTAAAAAAACGACAATTCCTTCATTTATGAAGCTGCTGTTTCTTTATAATAATAATACTAATAATTTAAAAAAAATATTGTAAGATATGTATTAATAATAATAATAATAATAATAATCTTTATTATCCGTAAGGAAATTGGTCTTACAATTTGTGCATTACACCAAACAAAAAACATAACTATAAAAAAAAATGTACATTCACACCTGACTCACTTATAATTTACATGTGACAAAGTTTATACCAGATTGTTCTTATTTAATGATGCGATTGCCAGGGGAACAAAAGAGTGTTTGTGCCTGTTTGTCTTTGCTATCGGTGTCTTGTATCTCTTTTGTGATGGTAAAATCACAAAATCCTGACACAAAGTGTGATTTTTTATTTCTATAAACATTTTTTAGTTTTTTTATGAATTTTGGTCTCAAACGGCTGCCTAAATAGGGTTTGTTTTGACAATGATTTTACCAGCAGCATTTGAGAATCTATGAAGTTTATTTTTATTTCTAATGCTCAGATTGCCATACCAAGCAGTCATATTGAAACTTAAAATATTGCAGATGTGAGCGTGATATAACATAGCCAAAGCCTTTTTGCTAACATTAAACGAGGACAGTCTTCTCAGTAATCGTAATCTTTGCTGCCCTTTTTTGCTGATATAATCAGTATTAGCAGTAAAATTTAGTTTATTGTCTAGAATAGTACCAAGGTATTTAAAGGATTGCACAATTTAAATAGACTTTCCAGCTACAGAAACAATATCATTTTCCTTATTGTCCCTGCAAAAATCGATTGTCATTTCTTTGTTGTTGTTTTTTTTTTAACTTTCACAATAAAAAAAAATCTTTACAGTATTGTTCAATGTGTTCAATGCGAAATGGAATGCGCGGGGCCCAGGCTGGGTAGGGATAAGTATAATGTCAAAATTAAGATGTCATGTGGCCAGCACAACGACCAACCGCCTTTACTTTTCCATAACTAACGTTAGGTACCCATTAGAGCTGGGTGGACTCAGAGGCGCCCGAAGATCATGAAGTTAAAAATCCCAGTCTTCACCAGGATTCGAACCATGGATCCTGGTTCGGTAGCTAAGCGCCTAATACCACATTGGTTTAAGATAAAAAGGGGATATAAAGAAAGAATTATCTTTCACATTACGTTCATTGTTAGTTCTAGACTGCATTGCAGCCAAAATGGCCACATTTCGTTTTTATAAAAGAAAAAAAAGAAAATAAACTTTGACTCTTTTTTTATCTGCAGACAAAATTTTTTTCTTTTTTATAATGGAGAGGAAAAAAAAAGACACTTTTTGCAATGAGTGTCTTTGTCTCTGAGTCAGAGTGTTTGGAGAATGATGTCAAATTTGCAATGAAGCCTTATTCCCGCGTTCGTTAACAAATGTTCATTGAGGCCTTCGTGACATCGGCAGGTTTTTACTTTTGGCTCCCATGTGTGTGTGTGCGTGCGTGTGTGTGTGTGTGTGTGCGCGCATGTATTCAATGCCCTGCATGTATTTGAGGATATGCAATATGCACTTCAACCTAGGGGAGGTAAGCATTTACGCCCACGCTCTCCCTCCTCTCTCTTCGATGACATAGTAAACAAATAGCATGCAAAATATATACAAAAAAAAACTTATATAGGGGGAAAGGACTGTACATTCCCAGTCATATATCTCCATTCAGGGCCGGCCTTAGGCCACTGCAGCCTATGCGGTCGCAGTGGGCCCCGCGCTTTCATAGGCCCCGCGCTAATTCTAAGTGTAAATTATTAAATTAAACCTATATAACTTTTATATAATAACAGGGTTTCAGTGGCTTTCTGATTCTCAGGAACTATCCTGAAAAGGCAAAACATACGAAAAAGTCCTGGAAATCTCCTGAAATTATTAAAATCTCCAGAAAAAAATGGACAAGATTGTCATTTTTAGGGTGCCAATAAATAAAAAGAGCATTGTGGGCTTTCATTTAATAAAAAATAATTACAAAGACGAAATTATCTTCTAATAACCAAAAATCTTAATTTTGACATTATGCTTATCCCTACCCATACTAGGCCCCGCGTAATCCGTTTCGCATAGGGCCCCGCAATAGCTAGGGTCTGCCCTGTCTCCATTTCTGTAAGATTTATTTCCTTTTTTATATCAAACAAAATGAGTATATTTATTAATCGGTTAATTTATTGATTTATTCAATGAATAATTCTGCCAAATTTGAACGTGATCCTAGAATGGGACGTGGGAGAGATCACGTGTACAAGATGTGTACCAGACAGACAGAACGGAAGTGAGTTCATGTGAACTTTTGTACAAATGTTTAACAAAAATGTAATGGCAGTTTCCTTGTTGTGTGTTTGTTGTGTTGTTGTATAGTAAAGTTGCAATTATACATAAGACACTGAACCATAATCTTCAAATACAAAAACACAACCTAATAAAATGCTCAGAAAGACACAAAGATAAGGGCAGATTCATTGTTCCATAAGCTAGGACAAATTTGTACAAATTTCTTCCCTAGTGCTGTTAGAGCATGGAATGGGTTACCTGAGCCGGCCAGTAAAACCAGTAACTTGGCAGAGTTAAGTCATTGGTTAACATGCATGACTAGATGCATGACGTGTAGGGCGTTATCATCTTCTTTTTTGAGGTCTACATTATATAAGATAAGATAAGGGAAATAAAGTGTACTTGACTGTAGTGGTGGTATAAGCTGAATTAGTCCAACTTGAGGCTTACTGAACGCAATCATGAAATAGAAACAATAGATAGCTGTACAGTCAGAGTGGCAACCTTGAGGCTTTCTCCCCCTCCCCTTTCCAACTGGTCTGGACAAGTGCCTTTTTACCTGCCTGGGTGGATCACTTCGGGGACCGATTTTGAGTTTGTGTTTCCACACAAACTGTCTTTGTAACCTTGTTTTTTGTATTTTGCTTGTTTATTATTTATGATACTGAGTAACAACAATTAGACTGTATGTGTTCTAATCACGATGTTGTCAATATTTCTTAATTCTTAAAGCTAAAGACTGTCCACTGGTAAATCACCTTAATTAATCGTCATTAGTCAACTAGAGAGTTTATTGTAAGATCTAAACTTATAGATACACAAACTTCATTTAGTCTTACTGTATTTAAGGTTTTGAGAAACTCATGTTAGACAGTTAGTATACAGAGCCGCACCATAGGTGACGGACTTCCAATGCGACATATAGTGGTGTGAATAGATTGACAGGATTGATCTTATATATGTTACTATTAGTCAGTTGGTGTTACGACCTCAAGGTGACATCATCGTGTTTACGCACTTACACTCGACTGTGGCCTTTACCTATTTAACTTTATTCAAGTGTGTAAGTCTGGACCTAAGTTTTTTCAACTTTTTAATGTGTAGGCTTTGTACTAGGGTATTTTAAACACATCTAATATGACCGTACAAAAAACTCAGACATCTCCTGAGTAATCAGTCGAAGTTAGACAGCCATCATACAAGATTAAGGCCTACACCATGGGTAGCACGAAGGGGCGGGGGGGGGGAAGTAATAGTATGTTCAACGGGTTCTCGTATAGAGTAAGCGGGTAAGCGGGTGGCATGAATGGTGTGGGGATAGTTTTGGAGACAGAGGTGGAGAGCTGGTAATGGAAGTTGTAGTTTACTGAATCGAGGTCGTTCGTTATCGTAGCTTCAACACTGGTCTGCGACGTCACAACCTGTGGGCAGTTTAGACCATTAGCTCGTTGTTACGTCGAGACCATTCGCTATAGAAGGCCTCAACACCGACCTGCAACGTCACAACTTGTGGGCAGTTTAGACAAATACCTCGTTGCCACGTCGTACAGACCTGTGACGTGGCAACGAGCTATTGGTCTAAACTTCCCGCAGGTTGTGACGTTGCAGGGCAGTGTTTAGGCCTTCTATAAGGAATTGTCTCGGTTACGTCGTACTGTGACGTGGCAACGAGCTTTTGGTCTCCACTGACCACAGTTTGAGATGTTGCAGGTCAATGTTCATACCTTTTTTGACGATTGGTCTCGCCTGAATGCGGTGCATAACCACTAGTCCGATTCATTGATTTCACTGGACTATGTTGGTCAAATACAAAATAGTGACTACAATTGCCAGTTGATTTTTTTCTTTAAGAGTTCCAGCGTTCTGACTGGATATATTAAATCAATCTATAAGAAGATATCCTCCCAACAGCAAGTGACTAGACCAGATGCGTAGTGAACAAAATGTGCACCCGGGGAAAAGTACTTTATTGCCCCCCCCCCCTTTTTTCCAATTTTCCATAAACATCACATGAAATATTAGTTAGTATTAAGTTTCCCTTTCAGACATTGCCATTTATGGCATAGAAATATAGAAATAAACTAAATGATTGGTTATTTATTTTTGTTTATGACTCATGTTTTGATAGGTACAAGAAATAATTGTTTAAAGTATCAACTTGATCGTTGAATGCGTGAGGGAGAAATAGCGTTAACAATGATTTAAGTGGACTAAACTCAACAAATTTAGCCATACATGTGAATACTGAAGGATTAGTTTCCCTTGCTGGTATCAAACAAAATAATTGATTACAAGTAATTAATTGTCTAATTAGTTACTCTTTTTTTATTCATGTCTTGTCTATGCCAATGAATAATTGTGCGAAGTTTCAGCTTGAGTCGAGAATGGGTGTGGGAGAAATAACGTGCGCACACTTTTTACTAGAGAGACAGGCAGAGTGAGTTGATATAAGGTTTGTAAAAACACTTTACAAACAGTAACATTTGCTACTTGACTTACTTATGTAGACCTCATCTTTCATACTGTAACATATTCAGTACAATGTGGTTCAAATCTCTTTTGTGGACTTGTAGGGGAAAGGAGAGTCTTTTAGCTGCCTTTAAGCGCTCGGCTAATACTACTCAACTAGTGTCAAGATTTGAAGTCGGGCCCCTCTGATGGGTAGCCTAGCGGCTTATATCAACTCAGCCACACATCTCACTGCAAACAATGTGTCTGTGCGCAGCATAGTGTGCGTGTTGAAAGGGCTAGGGAGGAAAGAATCCAAGATGGAATAGTGTAGACTAAATTATTATTGATGTACTATTTATCGTTTACCAAGACTAAAGTATTCATCATCTACTATATATATATGAGTTTGTACATAATTAAGAGTTTCATCATCTCGTAACAGTGTCAATGTTATTCAAATCTGTCTCAGCGTATACCCTGCTCATAAAGAGTCAGTCCGAGAAACAGGAAAACTCCTAGATTAACTGGCGCCCCATAATCCTCTGCAAAGCATTTATCGAAAAGTGTCCCCCACTTCGTCCCCCCCCCATTTTCCCTATCTTCTCCTGAGCCACAGTGTAAAGTGGGATGAGATTTTCAGAGGCGGAGATGGGATAGCCGGATGACACAATAGTTTTGCTCACAGAGTCATTGGAACCCATCCGTCTTCTGTGCAGCGTGCTACGCCCTCGCACGCCATACTTCTTTGCTTTTGCTACATGAGAATACGGCGGAGTGAAAGAACGGTGGAAATCACTTCTTTGCTTTCGGCTTGCCAGGCAGATTAAAAAGCAGGCTCCAATCATCTGGTTGAAAAGCTTTCCATTACTTTCTATGTACAACTGACAGAGTGGAGCAGAGTCAAAGCGATGTTAAGATAAATGTTTCGAAAGAAAAACGTTGTATGTATGGTTTTGTAAAAGTGAATGCGCGAATAAAATGTTTGTAATCAAAATAGTGAAATCTTGCCTAGACTGGAAAATGGAAACAAATTCTTATCTGATAATGATTATATCACAGACCTATATATTTATTGAGATTGCTATGTACGTATCTCTTTTTCAAGCTGTAAAGGAAGTCGCCTTGAATCTAGGAGAATCGATCTTTTCTGCCTTAGAAAAGTAATGATCTTTAGTTTTCAGAGTTTAAAAATAATGCATACCATTTTGCGGATTTTTAATAGAATGGGCTATTATTAATATTAATCACAGGTTTACGCAAATCTATGACATGTTAGTTTCTATTGAGATGATGTTTAGAAAATCCTAGATCCAAATAACTCAAGCCTGTTGATTGTACATTTATATAGACTCATTGCTTAGATCTTTCTAGATTATGTATCTAAACATTGCAAAAGAATAATTATAAGACGAGAGTGCTCTTATTATTTGGTGTTCAGTTACATAGGTTAGGGTTGAAACAAACAACAACTTTACTTCTTATAACTACTTTACAAAACAACGCCTTGTTTCAGCTATTTTATATATATATATTTTTGTCACATTTTTTGTAGTGTTAGAGATTTCTATTTCTAGTCTAGGTATAATATATTTTATAATATAGGTCTGTGTTAGCAGGATGAACATCACTATTCGCAAAAAAAAAAAACCGCAAGCTTTGTATGAAATCTTTGCATTTTAGTTTCGTATTTTCCCAAAAGGTCACATTTTATGTATAAAGTCAAAACAGAAGTAGCGCAAAAATAGGGTATAATAGGTAAAATACATACATAGGTCTGTGGTCATATTTATTGTTAAAAAGAGAGTTGGTGAAGTAGCCTTAAACCTTGATTATTATAAAAAGTTGCAAAAAAAAAACAACAAATGACTAATAAGCTGTGTAAATTCTAGAAAGGAACTAAATGGAAATTTTGACTTCCATTCTCTCTTGAAATATTTAGGAGACCTGGTTCTCAAATTTAAAGAATGCAGACCTACTCTCGAAGTTCGTTTGATAGATTTAATTGGTTGCTTCGTTTAATTCATAATTTTTTTTAACAGAGCTTATATCAACTCTGTCTATTTGGTTCTTCTTCTTTGTTCTCATTTTAATGTTGGAGATGACAAGACCAATATATGAGATGAACTGCGCAGTGGTTTCCAAATCAAGGAACTCTCCATATAGCTTTCTTTCTATTGGGGTGTTTTGTGGCCAGAGTCTTGTACGGGCCTCTTGGTAACAAGAGCAGTTTTGGTTCCATTTTGTACACGTGTCTCCCACACCAATCTAAGATCAAGTTGAAATTTCGCACAATTATTCTTTGTTCCTGACAAAACAAGAATCAATTGAAAAAAAATTAAGCAAATTAGTTAATTAATTATATGTTATTAATTATTTTGTTTGGTATCGAACAAGGGAAAGAAATCGTTTCGGTATAAATAGAATCAGTCCCCTTTGTAGAGAATTAGGTCCTAATAATAGATAGCTATGAAAGCTTCTATTTTCTTAAGCACTTCGCTGGCACAGTGGTTAGTGTGTTGGCTTGATGAGGCTTGAGCCCTTGAGTTCAAATTCAAGTCGTACTTTTCAAATAAAAAAAAAGCATTTAAAAAGCTATCACGTTACATTTAGACAGATACCCCCTTCTCCCCCCCCCCAACCTATTCCCAATTACTCCAAACAAGTGTTTGGGTCCTAGCACACCGAGAAACCTAAAAGCATGACATTGCACTAAACAAAAACATTTTCTCAAAAAAAACATTAAGAAATAATTTTAAAAAAAGCGTTTATTAAGTGTTACTGTATCAACTAGGTTGAATCAGTCGTATTGACCTAGACATAATCAATCTCTGCGATAGGAAATATTTTTACCAATTATTTTTGTTTAGCTTTTAGCTTTCTCAATGCGCTATGATCCTATCACTTGTCTGGACCAGTTGTGAAAGGGGGAGGGAAGAAGGGGGTATCTTGGTGAATGTTTACATGATCTGTTTTTTTTTTAAATTCATAGAAAAAAAATGTTAACTCAAGGGGACTAATACAACCTATACCACCACAGCTGTCAAATACGATTCCTTTCCCTTGTTTAAGATACCAAACAAAATATGTAATTACCACTAGTTAATTAATTAGTTAATTTTTATTTTTGATAATTGTGTTGTCAGGTAAAAGAAATAATTGTACACAATTTCAGCTGACTCTGTTTTTTCATTCTAGGCTAACCAGACGTGTTTACCCGTAAGGGGGACAAACTCTTAAACATAAAAGACCAAAAGAAGATTAAACCCTTTACTATGATATAAAAGGAGGACCAATCCTTAAAAGGAAAAAATAACATGAAGGACAAACTTTTAAAAAGGACAAAAAGGACTATAAACACAAAGACAAACTAAACTTTGGAATTTAGATTTTCAATTTATTTGATGAAACATGTCCGTTTTAATGACTATAGAGCCTACTTCATTAACTCTATCTCTCCGTAATTATTTTCCGCGCTCGCAAGGAATTATTTATCTCCCCATTCGTATTTCACTAGACTGTTAGGGTAAAACTTCAAAAACGTTTTTCTTTTAATCAGAAAATGTTATAATTGGTAAAATTAGATACATGCACTTTTATCGAACACAATTTAAAGTTTATGAATCCAAAAACTCTGTTAATTTGATGGGGTCAAATCAACGATGGTATCGTCAATCCGGAGAGAAAGAGTGTAAAAAAACAGTCTATGAGATAAAGCGACTTCTCCTAGTTGATCATCATTTACAAGACAAAAAAAAACACGCGGGGGGAACTCAGAGCACGACATGGACCAGCGAAAGCACACATTCAAAGTTAGAATTATGACCAGGAATGCAGCGGAAAAAAAAATTATCCCCAGATCATGAGCATCTGTAAGAAACGGGTTTCTTTTAAACAGCAGAGAATGCATATCCATTATTTCAAGATGGAGGTTGTCCAAGCAACGTACAATTTATTTCTCTGGATGATTGAGTTAGAAGATGGAAGGATTACAAGATAATCATCATAATATACAATGTAGTAAATAGCTGAGTGTCACGAAATGATAATTGACAAGGTCAATGGCATGGTTGTTCTAATTTTATAAATAATAAAAAGAATGTTTACATTGTCATTGCCAGAAACAACAGTAAATTTCTAATGGTACCATACTAAATAATAATAAAGGGAGTTAAGAATAGTTTTCTGGGGGTGTTTTTTTTTTTGTAGTATTTTGGCGAGTAAATTCATTTGATTAGTAGGATTCTCTTAGGAAGAACCAAATGATAGAAGATAAAAAGGACTGATAAATATTTAAATGGCTGTCTTCCTGCAGAAGTTTAAAGCTAGGACATTCCAGTTTATGTGTACGCGTCAAGGTCTCATGCAGTGTGTACATGTTTACTACACATTAGTTTCGAGAAGATACTATACATCGCTCATACTACTAGAAATAAACACAGAGATGTATCAACAATAAAATTAGCTTCAAAAGTTGAAAAACAAAGGTTTAGTATTTTTCTACGATGTGAAAGAATTTTTTTTCTTCAGAATCTCATTTCTCCGGGTTACATTTGTATCTCAATAAAAAGAGTACAATAATTTTAATATATATATATTATTCTCAAAACCATTGTTTTTTTTTTTTTTTTTTTTTTTTTTTTAGCATAGCTGCCTTTCAGCTTTACAATTAACACTACTGACGTTTTCAACTAATATTTTATATAGGAATAAAACTTTGAAACTAGCCCGAACATCATGTATAGTAGTAAAAAGTATAAGTTCCCCTTTCAGACCTTGTGGTCTATAGGGCAGATAATGTAAAGGTCATCTGTTTTTGTGGCATAAGGTTAACAAGGGTGTCATGTGGCCAGCACAACGACCAACCGCCTTTACTTTTCCCCAACTAATGTCAGGTACCCGTTAGAGCTGGGTGGACTCAGAGGCGCCCGAAATTAAAAATCCAAGTCTTTACCAGGATTCGAACCCCGGTCCCGGTTTGGAAGCCAAGCGCTTTACCGCTCATCCACCGCGCCTCCCGAACATCATGTATAATTCTAATTAAATAATTAACATCCACAAACATATTTTCTGAGAAACACAGTGACAAAATGAAAGCATCTTGACGTGACCTAAATCCTAACTTTCCCAAGTATGGCAGGCTACCCTCCTAGAAGAAAAACTGAATTTAAACCTCCATGCCTTGCGCCTATACCCATACATAGTAAAGGCTTCTGGAATCAACACTTGGGGAAAAATCAGGGGCCGGTGACAATTAGGCATCTTGTAGCACAGACAGTGCCACGCTCTGTGGGAAGCTGCGATAAAGATGATACTAAACTATCGGCATGGCACATGACGTTCTTTTTGGAAACATCCTCTGGGAGGGGGGGGTTAACGCTGCGTTTGATACATCGTTTTCGATCATTGCTAATGCCCAGGCTTTGGTCTTATTTCTATGAGATGATACATGATTGAAAGAGTCCATATCCTAGTTGTAACTGTTTCTACACACAATTAACAAAGATTTATCTAATAAACATGTTAAGTTGGTCAAAATCAAAACAGAAAACACACAAGAATTAGAAACTTGAGACAAAACAACAATATTTCAAACACAAGATAAGTGGATTAAAAAAATTCATAGCTGCGTCAAAATATCCTGCCTCGGGTCAAAACTATGATACGAGATAGTGTCCAGAGATACGAGATGGTGTCCAGAGATACGAGATAGTGTCCAGAGATACGAGATAGTGTCCAGAGATACAAGAGAGTGTCCAGAGATACGAGAGTGTCCAGAGATATAAGATAGTGCCAGAGATATGAGATAGTGTCCAGAGATATGAGATAGTGTCCAGAGATACAAGAGAGTGTCCAGAGATATGAGATAGTGTCCAGAGATACGAGATAGTGTCCAGAGATATGAGATAGTGTCCAGAGATACGAGATAGTGCCAGAGATACCAGAGAGTGTCCAGAGATACGAGAGAGTGTCCAGAAATACGAGATAGTGTCCAGAAATACGATATAGTGCCAGAGATGCGAGAGCGTGTACAGACATATAAGATAGTGTCCAGAGATACGAGAGAGTGTCCAGAGATGGATGCAATGGATTAAGGAAAATGTTTATGAGTTATAACAACATTCTATTGCTTGCATCTTCAAGCGTCTAGCACTCTGAAGAGAGTGACACAGAATGGAGACATTGACCTCTTCTCTGACACCACTTCATTGTATGAACTTCCGGCTGCTTCAGAGATGGAGTATTTTGATTATTTAAAATAAAACTTTTGTAACGACATCTTATGAGAATAAAATCAGCTAAGCCTGTGTATTTACGCGTCTTAATTGTATTCAGTTTACATTTGAAGTTAGGCGCTTATACAATGAATGATGCTTTAATGTGTCATACATAACGGCAACGCTCTTTTTTAATTGAGAGAAAATGAAAAAAACAAGAATAACATTTTTTTAAAAATATATTAATTAAAACGACAAAACCTCCATTGTGTAACTTTAAATAAAATAAAAAAATTTTAAATGTAATTAGAACAAAAAAAGTTTAGCTCAAATTGGGTATTCAAATCAGCTTGTTGATCGAACTATTCTACCAATCAGGCCAGGGGGCATTGTATAACATATCTATTAGTTATTGGTACGTTTGTTACACGTAGAATTCTTAAGATCCAGTCTAGATATAGATCTACTTCTAAAAATCTAGCCTAGAGCTAGATCAAGAATCTATACTTTATATCTACTATACGGTACATTTACGTAAAAATATAAGCAAATCTTAGATTAAATATAAATAAACTTAAAACAACTTTAAATTTAATAAATAACTTTTATTGAATAACTCGAATGATGTAGATCTATACCTTTAAATCTATACTTAGAAGACGATGCGAAATTTTTTCCTGAACAATTAACATTAATTTATTAAACTAATGAATCAATAATTCCTAACATTTGGAAATTTACGAACGCCATTATCCTTTCAAGAACGCGATTCTCCTTTCAAAACCGATGTTGGCCCTAGATCTAAGTCTAGTTCTTAAGCCAAATTTACATTTATTTATTTTTTACTTGGGAAAATGATAAAGGTCCAACAAGAGTTTTCGCCATGTTGCCAACGAGCTAGTAATTCTTTTCTCAGCGATATACATCAACGGTTAAATTTCCAGGAAAATCGTTAGAGCCATTTTTGTGATCAGCGTCCGTACAGCTTCAAACTGTTCCAGGTTCCATGAAGTTTTGACTAGAATAGATGACCAGGGACACCATCCACGGTCCTCTAACGCAGAAAGCAATCATAAAAATCTTAACAAAAATCTCTAGTAACGGTAGTGTTACTTGTTCTGTATTTTCCATCTTGAAGTCAAGCACTCACATGACCACCAAATGTTAAGAAATTTTAGACATTTTTTGTTTTGTTAGTTTCTGGTCACTCCCTAAAAGTTTTTATCCACTTTCATCATTGTCCTCCTCACTGCTGCTTGTGGACAGGTCGCTGGTCAGCCGTAAACGGCTTTTTTCCTCCAGCTCTCGGTCTATCATGACCTGAAACTGACACAGTTTATTGCGCACATGTCTGAGGTCATACTGCAACTCCAGTTGGCTCACCTCAGATGATCCCGCGCGCATGTGGTTTGACGGGTCAACGCTCGGACTGCCACTCTTGGCCGCCGGTAAAACAGGGGAATTAAACGCTCCATTTCTTCTAACGATGTCTTCCATTCTGGTTGTGCTGAGTGGCCTCCCGTTTCGGGAGCAGGCGATCTGATCCGAGATATCGATTAGGAGATTACTCGAGGAAGTCTTGTCCTGCGCTCTGTTCTTCACTGACAGTGCTTCCGGTGCGGAGCGTCTCCTGGCATCGGCGTTGAAATTTAGCTCTAAAACATGGCGTCTGAGTTCAGGAGTTAAATTATTCCGCTTTAACTCCGAGATTCGAACCGACGGAAGAGTTAGGTATTTTTCTGGTCTATAGGCGTGGGTGGAGTTCGTGTTTACATTGGTTTCGGGGACAAAAGGAACCTGAAATCGAACTATAGATTTCGACCCATTGTTTTGTGAGCTTAAGGGTCCGTTCAGTTTTCTTGAGTCTGTGCTACTTCCCAGACTTTTCAACGAAGTCACACTTCGGTCCACTATAGAATGAGCACCAAGTCTATTTTTATCGCGGTCATGTAATGTGATTGCGTCGCGACGAATCGATTGACCAAAGTCCTGGTTTTTAACCGGAAAAGTTTTCGGGTCTATGTTTATTTCATTACGTCTGCACGGAGGGAAGTCAGGGCGAGAAGTGGCGCCCTTTCTACTCTCCCGAGAGGAGGGGGAACCTGGCGGTGCGTCGACGCAAGAGCGATTAAAGCCAGCCGTTTGGGGCATAGTCGCGTTTTCCAGCAGATTTTCGGAATCTGAGCCCTCAGCTAATCTCATCATCCTAATATTCATGTCTGTCAACCGCTGCTGGATGTCCATCATTGCGCGATAGGTTTCTCCGGCTTTCTCGGCTCGCATGCTGCTCTCTTCTCTTGCAAGTTCGTTTTTGGTGTCTTCGCCGTTGCCAGCGACGCACTGGAAGTCCAAACTACCGGCGTCCTCGTTTACATGCCGCGGCATAGCAGAAGTTTCCGATGATGTCATTTCTTGTTTGAAGTTGTGGTGAAGATCGCATGTAGACGTACTTTGAGCACCATCCCCAGAGGAATGCCTCTTTGTGGAAAGAATGTCAGATCCTCTCATGCCCAATTCAATCTCCTCGCTCTCACTTCTGTGATAGGATGTAATCCTGATGCTTCCAGCACCGGAACCGTTGTCGGAACCTGTCTCCCAGCTGTTTCGCATGGTTATGTCACTGGACTCGCTCTGTGATCTGGCGGCCACCTTTCGATGAGCGCACCTATACGCGAAACAGATGACCATGATCGCTAGGAATGCCACTCCTGCAACAGCCCCGATTATAATGGCGTCCAACTTCAGGGTGGCGTACTTCTCGTCATCCCAACTCTCGATGCGCTTCCGCTGTGAAAACAAGAAAACGAGATTATTAGCTGTAATGACGTAATCAGATTATGTAGTGTAGAAATCTAAAATACCAAAACCTCATTAGTTATGACGTAATTCAGAGAGCAATTTAGACTCTCAAAGCAGCTAAAAGAATATATTTTAGCGTAAAGCTAAATTGTCTAATAGACAAAGAAGAATCATAGAATCATACTTTATAGCATTTTCTTTTACTTTCTAATCTTATCTTTCGACATCACTGTGCATGTCCGAGATATATACTTACTTAGGTAAAGGAATGGCAAAATTCTTCTTTAAAGATTAAACAATTTCAATCCACAATCCACAAAGTGAAATCACGAACAGAATTTTATTTCAATAATACATTCACAACAGTAGACTTAACATGAAGCTTTAAAGTACTTCGACTGCTTATTATCTTCCCTTGTGTTGAGGGTACAGGTTCTCCATTATAAAAGGAAGGGCAATAACTCTATTTATTTTACTTACGTCTTTTTTTTTTTTTAGCCTTAATGCAAATTCGCCGTTTAATTCTCGAGACCAATTAGTAAGTAAACAGCTTGTTTGCACATCTCGAGAGACCTAGACGCGCACAATTATATGACGGATATTTACAAGTACATACACTTTTTTTTGAAAGTTTTATCACACATGTAAGAAAAAAATATATTACCACCAAATTGGAAGGGCTGGTTCTCCTAGCGCTGGTTTTGATGGAGCTAAGTTTTGCGACCGTAGAGGTGTATGCTTCGCTTGAAAGAGGCGTCTCCCACTTTGTCGGAGTAAGGGTGCTGCTCAGGGAAATGCTTACTTCCTGGGAGGGCAGTCTCAGGGCTTGAAAGGTGCACCGATCCGCATTCTTGGCTCTGTCCTTGACCTCAAGAGTAGCCTGAGTGTTGCAGCAGGTGAATCTAAGGGCGATAAAACATTGACTAGTACATGTTAGACTCAGAGTGAGAGTAAAATTCAGAGAGTGAAAGAAAGGTTCTGACAGTGAAAGAAAGGTTCTGAGAGTGAAAGAAAGGTTCAGAGAGTTTCAATAAGATTCAGAGAGTGAAAGAAAGGTTTAGAGAGTGAAAGAAAGGTTTAGAGAGTGAAAGAAAGATTCAGAGAGTGAAAGAAAGGTTCAGAAATTGAAAGAAATGTTTAGAGAGTGAAAGAAAGGTTCAGAGAGTGAAAGAAAGGTTCAGAGAGTAAAAGAAAGGTTCATAGAGTGAAAGAAAGGTTCAGAGAGTGAAAGAAAGGTTTAGAGAGTGAAAGAAAGGTTCATAGAGTGAAAGAAAGGTTCAGAGAGTGAAAGAAAGGTTTAGAGAGTGAAAGAAAGATTCAGAGAGTGAAAGAAAGGTTCAGAGAGTAAAAGAAAGGTTCAGAGAGTGAAAGAAAGGTTCAGAGAGTGAAAGAAAGGTTTAGAGAGTGAAAGAAAGGTTTAGAGAGTGAAAGAAAGATTCAGAGAGTGAAAGAAAGGTTCAGAGAGTAAAAGAAAGGTTCATAGAGTGAAAGAAAGGTTTAGAGAGTGAAAGAAAGGTTTAGAGTGTGAAGGAAAGGCTTAGAGAGTGAAAGAAAGGTTCGGAGAGTGAAAGAAAGGTTCAGAGAGTGAAAGAAAGATTTGTTTTTTTTTAAGTGATTTCTGTATTGTCATCGACTATGAATAAATATAGGCCTACAAGATTTCAACTTGATTCGAGAATTGTAAGTGGGAATAAAAGCGTGTAATATAAAGCCTCTTCTCTCAATAAGTTGAATTTATTTCCCTTGTTCGATACCAAACAAAATAATTAATTACTAGTAATTAATTGACGAAGGGATTTTTTTTTCATTCATGTTTTGTACAACAAATAATTGTGTAAAGTTTCAGCTTGATCCGAGATTGGGTGTACCAGAAATAACGTGTAAAAAAATTTTACCAGCCAGCCAACCAGACAGACAGACAGACAGATTGGGTTGATATAAGCTTAGTGAAAAGAAAGGAGCGTATGAGTGATTAAATGGAAACACATCTTATTCTTATCTTACCATTACTAAAAATTCTGCCCATTGTACGACCTCCCCATGCGCCTTTCATCGACACCCACTCCACTTTTGCCCACTCTCTCCCAGGCGCCCCAGTCAATGAATTGAATTATGGCTACGCGTCCAGACGATGGACTGTCGCTGTACCGTCCATTGATCTAATTAGTGGTCACAGTCAGTGGGAGAAAAGAAAACACAGAATGATATGGAGGTCGTGTTAATATCTTAATTCTCAGAGATCGCGTTCCCCCGCGGTAACACATTTGGTAGAAACGCGCTGTGTAAATTTATATGGATCAGTGTCTTCAAAACGAAAGTAAATGTTGGCGCGCGTTCTACGATACAAGGATCAGTAAATGTCAGCATGTTCGAAGTAGTACAAAAAGTTCAACGTGACTTTACGAATTCTTTAATCTCGATCCGTCATTTCCGGAAGATGTTAAAGGTACATTTTAATCATTATAACAAACTTATATCAAATCACTCTGTCTGTCTGTCAGTCTATCTGTCTGTCTGTCTTGTAAAAAAAGTATAAACGTTATTTCTTCTACACCCATTCTGTGGCAAAATTTGAAGCTCCAGAATGTCCAAGTTTATTGATAGTAAAACTAAAAAAAAATCTGGAAGGACAAAGGTATAGCCCTCGCTACTAAAATCCTTCAGATGCAGTTCTTGGTCATGTACACACTCTTGAATGCTTACGAATCTTGGACGCTGACTGCTGAGCTAGAGAGATGGATCCCAGCAATGGAATTAAGATGCTAAAGATCCTAGGTATCAAATATGTAGACTGCATCACAAATGAAGAGGCTAGAAAGAGGATCAAAGGGCCCCACGATGACCTGCTAACAACTGTCAAAAAACGCAAAATGAAACTTGCAAGCCATTTCACATGGTCCTCAAGGCTCTTAAGGACCTTCCTTCAGTACCAGGAAAAGAAGAGTAAGACTGTAAAAAAATATGGAAAGACAACATAAAATAATGGACAAACCTGTTATTTAATGAGATTCTAATCTAAGTCAAAAGACAGAGAAGAATGGAGAAGGTCAACATGTGTGGTGTCCCAACGGTTCAAATAACTAAGGGATAGGTGAAGCTGAAGCTGAAATCACAGCAGAGTCTAACTCAGCGGTTCTCAACCTTTTTAGTGCCGCGACCCCCTAATACAATATCCCACTAGGCAGCGACCCCCAACCGTAATTTTTTTTTTCGTTCATAGGCCTAGGTAAATGTGAATTTGCTAATGTAATAAATTCGTTATAGTAATGTCTATATCTGATACATGACGTATGTATTTTGATCGAGATATAATCCATTTGATCCTTGCATTGAAAAAATGTAATTCTTCAAGGTGAGAAAGGTGTCTACCAGGTCGGCTATTTTCTGATTAAAAAACAACAACAACAAACTTCTAAAAAAAAACTTTTTTAGAACTTTCCCTCTCGACCACATTGTCACACTGTGAAGTAGAAGAACACGCTAAACACAACAAACTCATTTTACAAAGAAGTAACTAGCAATGAGAAAAAAAACAACATGTTTACCTTCCAACAATGATGTTACACTCACTAACTCAAAATGCCATCCTGTATCCACAAACAGATTTATCCGTCTTCGTAAATATGTCACCCTCATATTTTTATTTTATTAAATTTATATTTGATGGTCGTTTCATAGATTATGAAAACATGCTGAATCTCAGTAATGCCCCTTTGTTTTGTTTATCAGAAATGAAAATGTATACCGACAAGGGTACAATTATGCTTGTTAAAAACGGCCCCCAAAAAATTCCGATGATAAATAGACCAAAAAATCCAAATTTCTGAAGGTCTTAGGCGACCCCTGACAAATTATCATTCGACCCCTAGAGGGGTCGCGATCCACAGGTTGAAGAAGCCATTTATACCATTAATTTATGTTGGCTATATATCTAGATCTCATGCGGGAAAGGGGGGGGAGGAGGGGGGAGTGTACAGGATTTGAACTTGGAACGCTTGTAATT
The DNA here is from genome assembly GCF_947242115.1 of Biomphalaria glabrata. NCBI lineage: Eukaryota > Metazoa > Mollusca > Gastropoda > Planorbidae > Biomphalaria > Biomphalaria glabrata. The sequence continues at coordinate 4,186,205 of NC_074721.1, read as the reverse complement.
GTAGTCCACATGCCCCGCGGTTAGGCAGCCATCAACTGGACTTTTGTTTGGTATAATCTTTTCTTATTAAATACAGACGTTACTTCGTATAATCTTTTCTTATAAACTACAGACGTTACTTCAAAAAAAAGAAGCTGATTACGTCCTATTCGTGTTCCTAAGTCAGTCATGCATATTAATCAATGACTTATATTCTGCCAAGTCACTGGTTTTCCTGGCTGACTCAGGCAACCCATTCCATGCTCTAATAGTACTAGGAAAGAAGGAACATTTGTACACATTTGTCCTAGCATATGGGACAATGAATGTGCGCTTATCTTTGTGTCTTTCTAAGTATTTTATTAGATTTTGTTTTTGTATTTGAAGATTATGGTTCAGTGTTTTATGTATAATTGCTACTTTACTTTTGAGTCTTCTATCCTGAAGGCTTACTAAATTTAGTAATTTTACTAAAGGTGTTACTCTTATCAAATGTGAATATGTGAATATTCGAAATCCTTTGTTATGAATCTTACTACTCTATTTTGTGTCTGTTCCTAGGTAAATCTAGTCATGCATGTTAACCTTGGTTAGGCCAAGAATAGAATATGCATCCTCCGTTTGGGACCCCTCAACTCAATAAAACATTTAGAAACTGGAACAGATACAATATAGAGCAGTGAGATTCATAACAAACAAATGTTCACATTTGACTAGAGTAACACCTTTAGTAAAATCACTAAATTTAGAAAGCCTAAATGCATGACGCGTATGACGTAATCATCTTCTTTTTTGAAGTAACGTCTGTATTATATAAGATAAGATAGGAACCGATGTCATAAATTCTCCCAAGTCACTGGTTTTCCTGGCTAGCTCAGGCAATCAATTCCATGCTCTAATAGCACTAGGGAATAAGGAGCATTTGTACAAATTTGTCCTAGGATATGGAATGTGTCTTTATCTTTGTGTCTTTCTGAATATTTTATTAAATTTTGTTTTTGTATTTGAAGGTTATTGTTCAGTGTTTTATGTATAAATATATCTTTACTTGTAAGTCTTCTATCACGAAGGCTTTCTAAATTTAGTGACTTTACTAAAGGTGTCATTCTAGTCAAATGTGAATATTCGTTTGTTATGAATCTCACTGCTCTATTTTGTGTCTGTTCTAGTATCTTTATGTTTTCTTGGGTTGAGGGGTCCCAAACAGAGGATGCATACTCTATTATTGGCCTAACCAAGGTTAAATAACATTTTAGTTTTATATTCTTTTTAATTTGTAGAAATATCTTTCCTAGTTTCCTAGTTATAAGCTACCTTGTTGTTTGGAAAAAAAACACTTTCCAATCAAAATCGATACGTCCTCCTCGAGGGCATTAGCAAATGTTACAAGATGAAACAAAGAAACATTAGCCAGACATATCTTTCAGCTGTTAGACAGCTTAGATGAAGACAATAAATGTGCCATACGATCGCGAAATGGCATCGCCAAAAGAATAAAATCGTGCATTTCAATGATTGGCAAAAGGGGGGGGGGGGTAGAATTTACATTGAATTACATAATAATTCAATTATGCTATATGAAATGATTTTTAGAACGCTGCTAGATCAATATCATAATGTTTAAATATTACAAAGATTATATCAACTCACTGTGTCTGTCTGTCTGTCTGTCTGGTAAAAAGTTTGTACACGTTATTTCTTCTAGACCCCATCTCGGATCAAGTGACAATTTCGCACAATTATTTCATTTACCTGACAAAAAAAGATTAATAAAAACAATTAGTTAATTAAATTAAGTATTGGTAATTTATTATTTTGTTTGGTATTTTAAACAAGGGAAAGAAATCGTACTTGACAGAAGAAGTGGTATAAGATGAAGGAATCTTGAGACCTGAGTGAACATTTGTTTTATGCATAAAAAAACAACAACTCATTTAGACACTCTCTAAGATACCCGCTTCTTCATTCCCCCTTTCACAACTGGCCCAGACAAGGGATAGGATCATAGCACATCGAGAAAGATAAAAGCTAAACAAAATAATAAATTAAAAATATTTCTATCACACAGATTTATTATATTTAGTTCAGACGGATCCAAATTAATCCAAATTAATTGATACAATTACACTTATTATAAGCTTTGTTATTTTAAAAAGTATGTTTTATGTATTTCTTTTTTCTTTTTAAATGACTTTATGCTTTTTATGCAAATTTTGTCTACCTGTATTTGGCCACTGCGGTCTCATTGTCGCTGGAATATGAAACCAGCACATCTGTTATGGATCCGGTTGGAGCATTGACGAACTCTGCAGATGACACCCCCGTGGCGTTGTCTGCAACCAACACATCGACTCCCCATTGTTGCAGATGGCAGGCAATGTCAGGCCTGCAGCCTCCCCGAGAAGACAACACCCTTGATTCAAAAGAAGATTAAGATGTTCAGTGATAGTTCAGAGACATTAAAACTGCTGGTTACATGATCGAAACCATTAGGTGTTTTCCAATTATTGTTTTTTAAAAGGGTGGTGGACTTACTATCAATACCATTACTTAAAAGCTAAAAAATATTAATATCCCCCATAAAGGGCCTCATCTTGCCTGTCCAATCATAGTGTGTTTACAAAGCAAGTGTAAGATGTAGGCGACTCATGAATGGAACTATTAAAATAGATCTAGAGCTATATGTCAACACGGCTTCACCGCTATAGCGAACGGATGTACGAAAAATGCTTTAGAAAAACAAATTTTTAAGGTTAATTTCATTAAAATATGAAATAAATTGACTATAATTAGTATGTTCATGTGTTAAAGTATAAAAATATTATTGCTAAGAAAAGTTTTATCATCTTAGAGTTGAATTAGACCTAGGAATAGAGAGATGTGCAACCTTTACGTCTTGTCTAATAAAAAAAATGTACGCCAGGACTTACCAATTCGCAGAAATAAGGAACGAATTTATGTAAAAATGCTTTTGAAACACAAATTTCAAGGTTAATTTCATTAAATAATGAGATCAATACACTATATATTTTTATTTTTATGTGTCAAAGTAAAAAACTATCTGTGCAAAGTGTAGTTCTTAAAATTAGATCTAGCTCTAGATTCTTTTGATCTTCTCTCGTGTAAACATGGTAAACATGGCCTAGATCTATGAAAACAACATATTTTCATACAATTGGGCAAATGTTTTTTTTTGAGGGTCTTAAGTTTGTTTTAGGGCTATAATACATACGTTAGGGTTCCAGTTAGTACCCAAGGAACATTTATGCCAAGTTTTATCAAGATTGGTGAAACGGTTTTGATTTCTATGCGGGACGTACATACATACATGCATACATACATACATAAATATATATATATATACATACATACGCCTTACCTTCTACTTTATAGTATAGATGAAAGGGGAGAGCTGGTATTTTCAAGTGTAAACAAGCAAAATACAAACAAATACGTTTTAAACCACAAAACATTTTAAACAAGAGTACAAAGACAGTTTGTGAGGAAACAAACTCAAAATCAGCCTCCAAAGTGGTCAGACCCAGGCAGATAAAAAGGTAGGTTTAAAAATTTTTAGAAAGAATATCAGAATGAAATTCTATCACAGGCAAATGACATAGAAAAATGGAGAAAGAAGGTTGACAGATCTTAGGTGGTGCACCAACGGTCCAGTAGACCAAGGGGATACATTTTTCGTTTTCAGAAAAGAAAAAAGTAGCGTTTGCATCAGAACTTTGAATGGTCTAAAATATCATGATGTCGGATTTTCAATATCTTTTCCAGTTTAAAAGATCTAAACGGGACGGAAGGACGGAGAGACAGATCACACAAAACTAATAGCGTCTTTTCCCCTTTCGGGGGCTACTAAAAATACGTTTTTTTTTTAAAGACAAAGATTATATTTAGTATAATTGTATTAATTAACTAATTTCTTGTTGTTGTTTCTTTTAATTCATTCTTGTGTTGGCATGTAAAAGAAATGACTTTGCGAAATTTCAGCTTGATAATAGATTTGGTGTGGGAGAAATAATGTCTACAAATTTTTATCAGACAGACCGACAGAGATAGTTGATAAAAGCTTTGCATAATAAGGACAAGCATCGCAATTTTAGACATTGTAATTTTCGCTCTATAGTGGAGTACATAATTGTGTTACAACCTTACTAATCCTTAAAGATGTGACTGCCCAGTGATCTTTTCACAATCTGCTGATGGGTCTCTATTTATGAATTCCGACTTCCCCAGTGAGCCTGTATGCTCTGTCTTCTACTAAAATATTTAAAGTCAAAACATTCCGAGGGCCCTAACGAATGCGTAACGGCTCTCTAGGGGCACTGTGGTGCATAAATTGTCTACATAAACCACTTAGCTAAATGACTGGGCTATAAACCCTGGACTCCTAGATATTAATTATGGCTATGGTTACCGTTAAGATATTTAGGAATTCGGTTACGATTTGGAGGAAACTGGGTTGAAGAAAGTTATAATACTATTAATTGAACACATAATTCTTTCATTATCATAGTTCACCATCTCTATAAGTAGGCACGGTGGCTGAGCGGTAAAGCTACTTGGCTTCCGAAGCGGGGGTCCCGGGTTCGAGTCCCATGAAGACTGGGGTTTTTAATTTCGGGATCTTTGGGCGCCTCTGAGTCCACGCAGCTCTAATGTGTACAATTATTTGGGGAAAAGTAAAAGCCGTAGGCCACAGAAACAGATGCCCCTTACATCATCTGCCCTAAGATCACAAGGTCTGAAAGGGGAAACACTACTTCTATTACTACCATCTCTATAGCATCATAGGTTTCAAAGGTTTCATTATAGTGTAATTGATACACGATACTCTTTTATTGTCTATAATAATACTCCTAAATGGCTCCAGACCTGTTCATTGAATAAAAGCCTTTCAAACGATCAACGGGATACTGGCGCCTTCTGCGGTACCTTTCCCTGAAGGAAGATTTTTGCGAGCCCTGAAGACCTTGTAATATGGCCTTAGAGTTTTAGTTTGCGAATTTACTTTTTTTTTAACAGTTAGCAGGTCATCGTGGGGTCAAATTGCTGTAGTAACTCTGTCTCTAATCTCTTTGTTTGTGATGCGGTCTTGAAATAAACTAATAAATAAATAAAACAAGATATTAAGTCCGAAAAAACTTCAACCACTGAAAGAGGGAAGTAGTATACCGGATTACGGTTACCAGAATTATATATTGTAGTAACTCTAGAGGCGACTGAAAAGGTCAATAGGTATGCTATCTACTGATACACACGACCCAGGCCAATCACACAGGTCAACGGGTCAACGGCTGTCGATAGACAAGGGACAATACTTGCTAGTTCACGCAAATATGACCCATTTTGTGGTCATGTGATCCAGAGCATTCACGGACTAGGTGTGTAAGAAAGGACAGTCGAGTCCAGGACAGCAAGAGAAGGACTGCGTTGTATCTTGTGAGTCCTCGAAAATGTAGCAGTACGAGCTAGAGACACTTGTAGTGTTTAGTTAGGCAGTTCTGTAGTGTAGCAAAGCATTTGAAGTTAGTGTAGCCAATTGTGTTTATTGGCTGTTGGTGTATTTGTAATTAAACCGCCACATTGTTTATCTTGTTGTCAAGTTGATGTTTTAGATGTGTTGTGTTGTTGGGCAGTGTTTACTGAAGGCCTTGTAGAGAAGATCGTAACAATATCTTTAGGGATAAAATAAAATAAAGGTGGTACAGTAGCATAAATAATATTTTACAACACCATCTAACTCACTACAATAATACAACCGTTCAGTCTAACGGTCTAGAGTCGTCTCCCTTAACTACGACCAGATGACAACTATGCCACCCTTGTTGCATCATTCATAACCAGTCGCTACCACCTTACCAACGACACCATAGAAACGCACTAACACACACAAACACTCCATAAAATCCCAGTGATGTTTCCCGAAGACAAAAAGTCCGGTGCATAGCAGATAGACCAGCTGTTTGAGTGCATCCATCTTCAGTTCAGACAAATGGAACCAAAGATAGCATTGTTCCCCAGTGGAACAAGTTGAGAACTTGCGTTACAAAGTAGTTAGAATGGAAACCAAGGTATTACAGGTAAATGTTTTTGTACCGAGTCAGACCTAAGGACCGCCAAAGACTAACGTACAGAGATGTCTGCAAGCGAGACATGAGTGCCATGGGCATCGACCAAAGTATGTGGAAGGAGATAGCTCAACACCGGACAGCATGGAGACTGTACGTGATGGTACGAACTTCGCCGAATGCAAAAGAAACGAAGCTGCGTCAGCCAAGAGAAAGAAAAAGAAAGCTGCCCTTCTAGATAGCCCTAACACAGATGCATATACATGCACGAACTGTAGCAGACTCTGCCGCTCCAGAATTGGCTTGATCAGTTACGCCAGATTCTTCGGGATCTCAAGACGTAACCAAAGCCAGTGACTTATCTGGGCGCATCCATTGTCTGCCATATATAGACTTGGTGGATGGTTTCATTTCACGATTAGACATAGATCTGAATCTATTTAATGTGCTCAATCGATCTTATTGCTATGTGTTTAGTTATGTTCGCCCGACTATCTACTGTTTCACAAGTTGTATATCATAGCCATTTATCAGAACCTTTATCTGAGAATAAACAAAATCGTTGTTGGTGCCTCGTGGCTAGGTGTCCTAAATATTTCATTGCTAAATTCTAGTGTTACTTTTATTAACTCTCTAAAACAATAATTATAAAAAAAAATTAAATGGTTTCATGTTGCATCAGAACTTTGAATGATCTAAAATATCATGATGTCAGATTTTCATTTTCTCTTCTATTTTCTGAGATCTAAATGGGATGGACGGACGGACGGACTGACAACACAAAACTAATGGCGTCTCTTCCCCTTTCGGGAGTTCTTCCCCATGGATAAGTTTCATTTTTTTAAAGGATTTTTTGTATTTTGCTTGTTCCAACTTCTAGAACGTCGACGTTTAGGCACTTTCAAGTATAAAAAAATTTCCCCTTTCAGACCTTGTGAACTATAGAAGAGGATGATGATGATGTTATGGTCATCTTTTTTTTGGCCACCGGTTAACGAACAGGTGTCATGTGGCCAGCACAACGACCAACCGCCTTTACTTTCCCCAATTAAAGTCAGGTACCAAGCGGCGTCCTAAAAATTCCGAGATTCAAAATCCCACTCTTCACCAGGACCCCAGGTTCGGAAGCTAATCACTTAGCCACTCAGCCACCGTGCCTCCCATCTCAAGAATAGAGAGACATATTGAAGATCAGAGCAAATAATTAAAACGATTAGAAATCACTAGAAGTGAGTCCCTGTGACTTCATAAAGTTGTATAGGCAGACTTTTCGAGGGGCTGGATAGCATCCACCCCTTCTCGGTCCGAATATGACCCACTGACCTCTGTTTGAGCATCAGTGTCTTTAAATATAACAAGAGTATGGCCCATGGTTAAACGCCATAAACAGGTCGCACATTAAATGCTTATACACATCATTAGCTAGAGCCTCGGAGGCTCTCTAGCAGTGCTTCGCGATCTGAGAGTAATTACATTTGAAGTGATCCTTAAGGCGCGTGAGCGCGCGAGCATGCACGCGCACACACACACACACAGAGTTTAAAATCACTGGCTGATTACAACTGTTGTACGCAAACTTTTCTTTTTCAATAACAAAATGAGAACTTCACCTCGATTACTTTCTGCTGCAAGTGGATCATTACTTGAAATTAATCACATCCTTAACTGGAAGAGGTCAAACGTGGATAACTTCATTTGTATTGATCTTCAATCATTGTGAGTTCGCCATTGAAAAGATCAAGTCCCTTTTAACATCAGAAGCACTTAAATTCTTTCCTGTCTTTTAGAATGTAATGAAGGTAGCACTTGATTTTATTGTCTGCGGGGCGATACCGTAGTAGTGGGAGCTAACTCGCCACAGTTGTGTTTTGCAACAATTACTTCCCCTTACATTGGAATAATAGTTTGACGCCATCAACAGCATGCGTCCGTAGTCACAATAGATTACAAGATTTTACTTTCTTTTTTTTTTTAATTAAATTTTGATCTGAATCTTATGTAAATATTGAAATGATTGGCATACTTTTAGAAGAAAATAAGCTGAGCATTTAAAACAATGAAAACCACACAAGATAATGAAATATTAACAAAAAAAAAAAAGATTTTTTAGCTTCAGAAAAATAAATTGATATTGACAGTATCTTTCCTTACAGAGAATTTATAATTATTAGGAGCAATAAAAAATTACTGAAACAAAACAAAAATTAATTATCTCTTTTCAAGATAAACCAATTTTTTAACCTAATTAAAAACTAACATTTGACGTCTGCTATCACCAAATGACACCAATGTATGAGTTATCATACCTTTTCTTATAAAATACAGACGTTACTTTAAAAAGATGAGTACGTCCCACACTGTGGTTAATCTAGTCATGAGTGCTAATCAATGACTTAAACTCTGCCAAGTCACTGGTTTTCCTGGCTGACTCAGGCAACCCATTCTATGCTCTAATAGCATTATGGATCCTAGAAATTGCAACAAGAAATGTGCCTTTATCCTTGTGTCGTTCTAAGTATTTTATTATTTTTTAATTTGTATTTGAAGATAACGGTTCAGTGTTTTATGTATAATTGCTTTTTTACTTTTGAGTCTTCTGTCCTGAAGGCTTTCTGAATTTATTGATTTAACTAGAGGTGTTACATAAATGTGAATATTTGTTTGTTATGAATCTCACTGGATTTATTGGATAACAACATGATGATCACGTGATGGAAAAGTATATAGTTCTGTACTTTTTAGAATATTATTGCAATCTTATTTGTTAATAAATCATTGTAAAACACTATATGTGAATTGGAGATACATATTCCAAAGTGCAACAGTTAAATAATTTCACCAACATTGGGCACACCAGGAGACTAGAGTCATTTTGATATCAACATAAAATGGAGCGAAATGAAATGGTGAACAATGTGGAACATGTTAGTGATCGGAAGACACAAGGCGAAAGTGATGAAATCATAGTTTGGACATTTATTAGTATTCACACACAAAAACAGTGAAAAAAAATTTTTATTGGATACAAGAGTTTACCTGCAGAACGGCGCCGTATGGTCCAATGCGTAGATCTCTGGCACCACCGAGATAGTTTCCAGTAAAGTTTCTGTCAGTCCGTCCAAAGTTCTTGTGGCAGTCAAGTTCACAGATCTGAAGCATAATCAAACACAAACGGTAAGGAAATGTGTGAGAACTTTTGCCAGCGTCGGAGCTTTAAATCGGAGAAGGAGAACATTTTGTAGCGATGTGACAAAATAGGTTTAAAAACAGAATAAATAATAATTTGCGCAAAGCACTGTAGAAGGAAATTATTCTCCGGCAGAAAGGCCACAAGTTTCAAAATCTCATTATCAAAATTTCAGAATCTGAATGTTATGAAGTGTGTGTATGTTTTTTGGTGACGGTGGGAAAGGGTTAGCGATTAGTTGTGGTACTAAAAGTCAGCAAGTACCATTTGTAAGCCTCCATGCAGTAAGGCTCCGTGCTGTGATTAATCCCTTATAGCAAGGTCCAGGTATCTGGAAGTGTTCTGTAGGGTTCGCTTGTCTCCGTACAGGGCAGGAGCCCCCTCATGCACCAGTTCTATCTGTTGTTTCAAGACTAGTATCTTCGATTGTGTTTCTGAGCATTCGTAGAGGATGTGTTCTACGGTCTCATCTTTCGTGTGGCAGTGTCGACATCTGGGATCGTGATTCTCTCTGACCGACCCTAGCGAAGTAGGCTCCTTTCGGACAGTGTCCAGTGCAAAATCGTGCCAAAATTGCCGGATCCTTTCTGTCTAATTGCCACCCTTCCTTTTTGGGCGTTTGAGAACCTTCCAGACTTCCAGTCCCGTGCTACAATGGTCCCTGCTATCGTACCAATTGGACTTGATCCATTCACAAATCCTGGATTTTGCACTTTCGTATGTTTGAGACTCCTCTGGTGGGTCTAGAAACGTTCCTAGATTGCCAAACTGTCTTTTACTCTGAGTCCACAATGTGAGGGAATCTATTGCCTGCTTTGACAGTAGTGTATACACGCGGTATAGATTGTTAGTTGCTTACAATGTTAGTACCGTTAATATCGTAGAAAGTGACCTCTTTAGGCTTTAGTATTAAAACAAAACTAAAAAGTAAACTCTAGCATTAAGTCACTCTTCTGTACTGAGAGATTGCTTATTGGCGCCAGTGTCTTCTTTGTGTTTCGTTTGAGTCTAGTAGTTCTCATTACGTTTTGTTTATGATGCGAGTCTTCTACCTGTAGACAGCGAGACATTCTTTAAAAGAAAGCTAAGCATTTCAACTGACAAAAAAAGACTGTGATTAGCTATTTTTTAAATAAACATATTACGTATGAGATATTTCATACCTGGCATTGATACAATGAAACAATACGTTAAGGAAACAAGAGATGTCATGATTTGAACTAAGATTTACATTCGTTAACTTTTTGTTTACTTTACATGTTTGTCTGTCAAGAACAAAAAAAAGATGAAAGAAAATCTTTAAACTCTCACACCATCTTTCGACACACACGCAAATAAAAGTAAAAAAGGAAACAAAAACTTAACTGTAATTCAATCTAAAAAAACTTGGTTTTAAATCTTGTCAAAGTCAAACTGCGGTTCTTGTGGTTTGGTTAAGTGATTTATATAGGTAGGTGAGCACTTTACTTTACTTTGTGAAACAGACACAGAGAAATTATATAAATCTTTTTTTTTCTTTTCTTTTTTCATGAACAGAAACTGTTTCGTGTTTTTATTTTATAAGTAAGGGGGCGAGGTGGCTGAGTGGTGAAGCGCTTGGCTTCTGAACCTGTGGTCCTGTGTTCGAATCTCGATGAAAACTGGGATTTCGAATTTTGGGATTTTTAGGGACCCCAGAGTCCACCCAAGGCTAATGGGTACCTGACTTTAGTTGAGGAAAAGTAAAGACGATTGTTCGTTGTTCTGGTCACATAACTCCCTTGTTAACCGTGGCCCAAAGTGTCAGATGACCTTAACATCATTTGCACTATAGATTGCAACGTCTGAAAGGGAAACTTAAACTTTATTCTATAAGGAAAGGGAGATATAGAGAAAGAGAGAGAAAAAAAAGATAATGAAAGAAAAAGAGAAAGACAAGGAGAAAGTAGAAGGAGGACGAATATTAGAGACAAAAAGAGAGAGGGGGTAGAGAGGGGAAAGAGAGACAGATTTTAGAGTGAAATAAAGAAAAGAGAATGTAAAAAAGATAGAAGGGGGGGAAGAGAAAAAGAGAAAGCAGAGATTGTAGAAACGACAGAGTCATGTGTGAGAGAGAGATAAAAAGAAAGAGGCGGAAGAGAAAGAAAGCACACGAGAGACGTGAGAAAGAGAAAAGAGAGCAAAAGAGAATGGACGAGAAAAAGAGGAGAAAGAGATAGAAAAGTAAAATATTCATCGTAACTCCTGACACTGGCAGAGTCCTGTGCATTCAGTGTGCCTTGGAAAAATTAGCATATACTTTTTGTCATACTGTTACTACTGACAAAACTATTGTCACGTTTAAGAGACAACCTAAGCCAATGACTGTGTTGCGATTCTAGACATTCGCTGTAAGCACTTCTTTGGGGAGCATCAGGAACACTAGATACTCAGACCTTTGTAGGCCAGAATTGACCACAACCAACATGTACTTCTCTGTCGTACGGCTGACTGGACTAATAACTCTTAACTACTTCAACTAACAACTACTAACACTGTTGTGGGATACTTCAGTCCAGGACTTCAATACTCAGACCTTTGTAGGCCAGAATTGACCACAACCAATATGTACTTCTCTGTTATACGGCTGACTGGACTATTAACACTAAGTACTTCAACTAACAACTACTTACACTGTTGTGGGATACTTCAATTCAGGACTGACCACCACTGTCACCTCCGTATTTTGAAACATGGGAGAGTGAAAACTTTTCATCCATTTGAGAATCGTTGGACGAACCTTGCCTGTAACGAACTAAATGTTGACAAAGCGCTGTAGAGATACTATAAGTCTTTTTTTTTAAGTCCTAAGTATTTTAATATATGGATAGCGCTGTGGTCGAGTAGTAAATCGCTTGGCTTCCGATCTGAAAAGTCTCGGGTTTGAATCCCGTGGGATCTAGAATTTGGGGATTTTTTAAGGCGCCCCTGAGTCCCTTCCCCAGCTTACTTTAATGTGTACCTGGCATTAGTTGGGGAAAGGTTAGGGCGTTGGTCATTGTATTGGTCATATGACACCCTCATTAAACGCGGGCCACAGAAATATATGACCTTTACATCGTCTACTCCATAGATCGCAAGATATGTAAAGGAGAACTTTATTTTAATACTTATATTTTACTCTACTCGCTTTTTGAATAATATTTGTATTATTGTTTCCATTTTCCAATAATACATCAAGAGGGAAACCAAAGAAACCCAATTCAGAAATAGTTTATAGGGTACTCATTTACTACTGATTCATGTAAGGTAACTGCACTAAGACTAGCGAATCTGCAGAATGAACTGCACTAAGACTAGCGAATCTGCAGAATGAACTGCACTTAGATTTGTAAATCTACAGAATGAACTGCACTTAGATTTGTAAATCTACAGAATGAGCTGCACTTAGATTTGTAAATCTACAGAATGAACTGCACTTAGATTTGTAAATCTACAGAATGAACTGCACTTAGATTAGTGAATCTACAGAATGAACTGCACTTAGTTTTGTAAATCTACAGAATGAACTGCACTTAGATTTGTGAATCTACAGAATGAACTGCACTTAGATTTGTAAATCTACAGAATGAACTGCACTTAGATTTGTGAATCTACAGAATGAACTGCACTTAGATTTGTGAATCTACAGAATAAACTGCACTTAGATTTGTAAATCTACAGGATAAACTGCAATTAGATTTGTAAATCTATAGAATAAACTGCACTTAGATTTGTAAATCTACAGATTTAAAACCCACAAAACTGCCAAATATCTTACAGATAAGAAGAAAAAAAAACTGGCTAGAATCTATAGATTTAACAAGCTGAATTTTAGAGTCGATTGGGATAAACCTTTGTAGACAATAGCCGTGGAATTGAGATGTCACAAAATTACTCCAGGCATCACATATGAAGACAGCATAACAAACAGGGAAATATTAAGCCGATAGGGTTCCATGACGACCTTCAGTGCTTTTAAAAACACCAGTTAATACTGTACGGCCATATGACTGGGCTTGAAAAGATTTTATTTATAAAACAATTCCAGGGAAAAGAATAGGCAGACACTCGATGGAAGAACAGCATTAAAAAATGGACGGGCATATGGAAGAGACTTTATTCTTGGCAAAAGACAGAGAGAAATGGAGATAAACGGTCGACAGATCATTTGTGGTGTCCCAGCAGACTAAGGGACGGGTGAAGGTAAAACTCTAGGTTTCTTAAACGCACATATAAATTGTCTGAAATTCTAGCAATTTAAGGATCTTTTTCAAACACTGTTTGAGACTCAATTGATCGCAATAGAAATGTCTTTCAAAAGTGATTACAATAATTTTAAGTTGAAATATTTTTTTCAAGATTCTCACAGCGCCATCAGTTGAGTCATTTTGAATCACGATAGTGTATAAGCATGTTTTTCAAGACATGGTTTGTTTGCTTTCTTTATCAGAACTATGAAATTTTATTGTTACTTTAGATCAGTGTTTCCCAAACTGTGTTCCGCGGAACCCTAGTGTTCCACGAGGCCCGAATAGGTGTCCGCGAACTACTGACATTATTAACTAGTACGCCACCACAAGAATTAATTTCTCTAAAAAAATAAGCAAAGTGTTCTGCTAATAAATACTCAAAATGTGCGAAGTATTCCGTTAATTAAAAAGTTTGAGAAACACTGGTCTAGATAATAAACTGACCTCATTATCGAACTGAACGGTAATTTTAATAGAAGCATCTTGATCTTCGTTTCTGATCCACAGTTTGAATGTGTCGTTCTTCGTGGGGGAGAAAGGTAGACCTGTAGATTGTAACAATATATATATATATATATATTTAACTTCCAATGAAAACAGCTGAAAAAGAACAATCATGGATTTTGCGATGGTCTTAGGCGACCCCTCGCAAATGGTCATCCGACCCCCAAAGGGGTCTTGACCCATAGGTTGAGACCCCCTGATTTAGAGGGATAACTTGTTCAATATTATAAAAAAAAAAAACTATAACTAATGTCACTTCATAAATATTTAAAAAAAAAAAGAATTTTTTTTATCCAAAAACAAAATATTATAATTTAAAACACGAAGCAAGGGTTTGAACCAGATAATCACGAAGAAGAAAAATGCAGTTTGCCTTTGAAATCTATAGCTACCCATTTTTAATAAATCTTTAGACATATATTATTAACAAGCCAAATAAAAAAAAAAAACTTTACAAAAACAAAAAACAACCAAGTAAAATGAAAAAAAGCACCGCATAATCACTGCCACATCTTCTAACACAGCAAGATTCATATCATTCGTATCCACTTTTCTAAACAAAAGTTTAATTAATTACCAATTATTGATTTACTTATTGGCTGATTTTTATTTTCATGTATTGTCTTCAACAATGGACAATTGTGCAAAATTTCGATTTGATCCGAGATTGGAAAGTGAGCGAAAAAACGTGTCAACTAATTCACCCAGACACGTGTCAACTAATTCACCCAGACACATGTCAAATAATTCACCCAGACATTTGTCAAATAATTCACCCAGACACGTGTCAAAAAAATCACCCTGACACGTGTCAACTAATTCACCCAGACACGTGTCAAATAATTCACCCAGACACGTGTCAAATAATTCACCAAGACACGTGTCAAATAATTCACCCAGACACGTGTCAAATAATTCATCCAGACACGTGTCAAATAATTCACCCAGACACGTGTCAAATAATTCATCCAGACACGTGTCAAATAATTCATCCAGACACGTGTCAAATAATTCATCCAGACACGTGTCAAATAATTCATCCAGACACGTGTCAAATAATTCATCCAGACACGTGTCAAATAATTCACCCAGACACGTGTCAAATAATTCACCCAGACACGTGTCAACTAATTCATCCAGACAGACAGTCAGCCAGAGTACGTAAATATATGCTTTGTTAAACTAAATTTATGTCCCTTGTCATAGAACTCGCGAATGTTGATAGAAATCAATCCATTTCAGACCAACCTTTTGTGAAATTGTCTGGAACTGACATGGCAAAGAGTCTGGGAACCACTCTTACTGAGCTCAGGCGTTGAAACGGAATTCCTCGTGCGTCGTATCCACGTAAACATAGATAAAATGGCTGGAAAGATATATAATAAAAACCCACAGATCTAAGTCTAAAAACACAAGTTTAAATCAAGTTGGTTAACAACTTAAAGATGCTAGATCTTCTATATTACAGAAGATAATTACTTCCTACGCATTTCATGTTAATCAATGACTTAAACTCTGCTAAGTCGTTGGTTTTCCTGGCTGATTTAGGCAACCCATTCCATTCTATAATGGCACTTGGGAAGAAGGAGCACTTGTATGAATTTGTTCTAGCGTATGGAATAAGATGTGCTTCTATCTTTGTGTCTTGCTGAGTATTTCATTAGGTTTTGTTTTTCTGTCTGTAAATTATGGTACAGTGTATTATGTATAATAGCTAGTTTACTTTTTATTCTTCTGTCCTAGAGTATCTCTAGGTTTTGTGATTTTACTATTGGTGTTACTCTAATCAAATAGGAATATTCGGTTTTAACAAAGGATGCATATTCTAATATAGGCCTAACTAAAATAAACAGCATTTTAATTTTATGTTCGTGTTTGATTCAATCTTTTGCTTGACTTTTTAAAATAATTTTATCAATATGGGGGTTCCACGATTGCTTCTCATTTATTAGTACACCTTGATATTTCTAGTTTTTTGGTCTGTGTGACCCTAACAAAGAGAAAATCTGAAACTTACCTGCGCGGGTGTAAAGAACATTGCTTGGACGCTGACAGCGTCTGCGTGCTCGTTCGACTGTTGTGTCCTTTGCAGGTTCGGGTCAATCATGGGGGAGCTGAGCAAGACCTTGCCGAGGTCATCGTACAGGTCCACTCTGGTTATGTTGAACAAGCAGATAAGTGACGTCATGTGAATAGTCACTATATAAGGGTCATCTGAAATGACAATAACACAAATACGGAAAATGGCAAATAGCCTAGAAAGCGAATAAACATGAGATGTAGCATGTGTCATATTTCTTCATCATCAGTTTAAGCAGTACAAAAAATCTTCAAACTCCATTTATGTTTTATTAGACTAGCAATTGGAAGAATAACAATTAACACATAAAAATGCTTTGTAAAAAAAAATGCTTATAGAAAGCGTATTTGTATCAATTAGTTTTGGATCAGACATGTAATTAAATTTGTAACAGATCTAGACCAACAACAATAAATCATAGAAAAATTGTACCTATTGTCTTTGTTTAACGCTATTTCATGCTTTTAGCTTTCTAAATACGCTATGAAGTTCCCAGTTGTCAACGACATTCAGACCCTCTCGTTGGATTCGATCTCAAAAACACTCGTTTTGGAAGACACACTTTAACACTAGACCACCACGCCACTATTATTAATTAACCGACAGAATCAAAAACAAGAGAACAATATTAAATATGCAATTTACAACATAGCCGTCTTCTTTTTCCAAACATGAAAATAAAATTTATCCTTACCACTGCGATACTTACAAAATTATAGATATGCGTAATATATTTTGTAAAAATTTCATAAATTTGTTAAAAAGACCTCTTTAGAGTGTATAAGCTAAAAACAATAGCTCTTTTTCAACATTGTGGTGTAAAATATAGGGCAGTGACAAAACACAGTTTAAAGAGGAAAATATGGGGCAGTGACATAACACAGTTTGAAGAGGAAAATATAGGGCAGTGACATAACACAGTTTGAAGAGCAAACTATAGGGCAGTGACATAACACAGTTTGAAAAGGAAAATATAGGGCAGTGACATAACACAGTTTGAAGAGGAAACTATAGGGAAGTGACATAACACAGTTTGAAGAGGAAAATATAGGGCAGTGACATAACACAGTTTGAAGAGGAAAATATAGGGCAGTGACATAACACAGTTTAAAGAGGAAAATATAGGGCAGTGACATAACACAATTTAAAGTGGAACTACATTTTTGTAAATCTCTTTATATATAACACAACTTTCATGCTTATAGCTTGCTCAGATCGCTCTGGTCCAATCTCAGCTGCGGACCGGTAGGAGCAGGTTTACGTGCTGCCTTTAGGCGTTCAGAAAAAAACAAATCTGCTCAACTAGGGACTCAAACTCAAACCGCTTTGTTAGCTAAGTCATCGACAAGCGGTTCTGGTCTCTCAGCCACAAATCCCACCCATTTCTAAATAAATATTCGTTGTTTCTCCTCAATTTTCTGGTCCTTTGGTCAAATCAGTCGTTATAAGTTCAGCACATGGCAATAGATCCGGTGCATCTCTTACGGAAGTGACCAAATAGTTCCCGCTGGGAATATAATCTCGACATCGCTCACGGTTTACGTCCCTTTTCCCGCCACATGCCAATCAAACTGAGGTCAGACGTTATGACTCTCGTTGGACTCGCACTGACCGCCGCCGACCCAATGGAAATGAACACGTCACACAAGTGAATATTTTGTTCATATCACTTCTGGGTTTATTTGTTCACGTTACGACCTTCCCACCAAGATGCCATTTTAGTATCAAGTCTACACAGATGAACTAAGATCACATTGTCAACACACTGGAGCATGCCGGGATATTAAGAAGGCAGAATGGAAAGAAGGATGTAACGTTAATGTTGAACAGGGCCGGTTTAAACATTGTTGAAGCCCTATACATCAAAAGAGTTTCATTCAACGTCTCCGCCTGTCCTTTCCAGTATTAAATAAATTTGTTTGGCTTTATGTCTTGACAACAACATAAAATGCAATGACCCTTTCTAAACTTGAGATGTAATCGATTACAAACTCTTGACCACATCGTGCAATGCATTGTCCCTTTCAAACCTGGAGATGTAATCGATTACAAACTCTTAACTCTTTATATTTTTAGTTTTGTTTTTCAAATCTGGGAAGTAGTCGATTACAACACTTGTAGTCGATTGCAACAATTGTGGTAACATGAATTAGTATAATTAATTCCCAACGTCCTACCCAGGGTCGGACTTAGGCATAGGCAAACTAGGCACCTGTATAGGGGTTCCAGTAATGAGGTCCTTGCAAGGACTAAAATAATGAGAGAAAAAATAGCGACACTTAGATCTGATCTCAAACATAGTAGAATAATATGACTTTATGATTATTAGATCTAACTCTACAATGGAAATTGCGAGATATGAATGTCAGTGATTTGTCGATCTACATATAGACGGGCAGTTTTCTAATAAATTGAGTTTAAAATTTTTTTCACAGTTTTTTTTATTTATTTTGGCCAACAAATTCAGTTCGCCTAGGGCATCCAAATATACAAGGCCGGCCCTGTCGTACCACACAAATTGCCCATGATATAGAGCACAAATACCAATCTTTCTGTACTTCCAAAAGCACGATAAATAAACGAAACAATTATCATATAACAGACTATAAACAGACTAAACATAAAACTCTTTTTACTATTCGTCCACTCCGATATCACACACTAATGGAAGTTGACATTATAATTCTCTTAGAGAACAAATCGCATCGTACTAAATTTACATAGGACTTAATTATCTCTTAGGACGAAATTATCATCTTTTTTTTTTTTTTTGAAGTAACGTCTGTAATATATAAGATAAGATAAAATAGTTGTTTCTGCAGTTGTTGGGATATTTATTGACGAACAAATTGTGTTATCAACTAATGTACAATTAAGTAAAAAAAAAAAAAACATTAAAAATACTTTTTTTTAAAGACAATAGCTCCTTTATGAAAAGTATTGAGCGTTTTGTTTTTCTCTTTAAAATTAAAGAATGTTAGATTTAAAAACATTTTTTACCCCGCCCCTTTCCCATTCCCCTTTCCCCGAGAAAAAATCCTGGTTAAGTGAATGTATAGATCATAGACATAAATAATTATAGACAGGCCGATTAAAGAGTTTTATGAAACGAAAATTTGTGACTTGCAATTTTGTGTACTTTATAATACAGCATTTATGAGCAGTATAAAAGTTAAGTGCTTTATTTTTAACTTTCTTTTTTTAATATACACAATGATACACACCTATATATATTGTAAATAGGGAGGCAGTGTAGTTTTGTTTAATCTCTAAGAATGAAGATCATGCAATTTTTCATAATTCGGAAATCCGAATGCAAAAGAAATACACGTTTTCAAGTTACATGAAGTTACTTCCTTCGGCCAGTCTATATTTATTTATGTCTATGGTATAGATCTAGTACACTTTGTAATATTCCAATGATAAGCATTAAATCTAGACTTAGAAGACGTTGCGCAAAATGTTCCTGGACATTTATTTAGTAGACTCTTCAGTCAGAAAAGCCTTTCATTCAAAAATTCCCGAAAGCGATAGTCCTTTCAAGAAAGCGGTAGTCCTTTCAAAACCGATGTTGGATCTAGTTTAGATATAGATCTAGCCAAATTTATTTTTTCTAATTTTTTACTTGAAAAATGATAACGGTTAAACAAGACTTTTCCCCTTGTGGCCCACAAGCTAGTAACTTTTTTCTCAGCAATAGGCCTATACATCAACTGTTACATTTCGACGAGATCACAAAGGCTGAATTTGAGATCAGCGCAAAAGCCCCCCCCCCTTTTTTTTCCCATGAAGCTATTACTTGAATAGAAGTTTTGTAAAAAAGAAACAAAGTAAAAAAAAAACAAAAGATTGATATGTAGATGCTAAAATTTTCCTCGTACATTGATAACAGTATAACTAAATCTATACCGGGTATTTAATATTTAACATATAATTTATTTATTTCACAGGTACCTGGGAATTATACAAAATCCTAAGGACATGAAAGTCTTTGGATTCACTGTAAGCACTCTTGGGTGCTTGAAGTTTCCCTCAAAAAAAAAAGCTTGATCTAGATCTAATTTAGATGTCTGTCATTTGTTTAAATTACGTAGTGCAAAAATAACTAGTGGCGAGAATGTAAAAAAAACCTATGAAGGGACATAACGCAGGTTAATTGATGGAACATTCACAGGGGAGAATTACTTCCCCTATTTTTGCAAATACATCTGATTGAGTGACCTACATAAGTTGATTGTCTAACTTAAGATATAAATGCAGCCTTAATATAATGGAGAATGATGTCAAGGTTTCTGTTTATCGACATTTTCAGTCCCGCTATAAGTTTAATCCAATCTTTTATACAGTTTCTCTTGTCAGCTTGCAAACTGCGTGTCTTTATAATTAAGATCTGGGTAGGTGAGAAATGATCTCGAAAACAGCTTTAACGATTTTTCTAGCAATTTGACAGTTTGTGGATATCTTCAAGGGAAAAAAATACTAGTCAACTGACAACACCGTGAAAACTTTGGTTTGACCGTTATAATTTTTCAAAATATAATCATCTAAAAATTATATTTTGGTCTATTTTGAACACACCTCAGAGAGGAATTCCCATAGTTCTTCAAGTCAGAGGGGAATAAATAAATTGACGTGGCGCGCCGTCTTATGTAGAAATCATCAGTTGGACTTCTAGAATTCATTTTTTCTACAATTTACATTCGTATGTAATACTTATACAATTTCTCAATACACAATATCAATAATGTATCTCTAACTAATACTATATCCCTAAAGCTCCAACTAGTAGCAGTATACTGTTTTTGACTACACAAATTTAATGTTTCTAAGTTAGTACTAACATAACTTAACTAGAATCTTCTCTCTATATTCAGAGTGGATCTTTTCAAGGTTACAAACTGATTTCTCTACGTTTGGGGTGGGGTAAAACTGTTCCCTTTGTTTTTTTTTAATGAATTATACATTAGTTATTAAGAACGAATTTAACTGACATAGAAGAGAGCACCTGGCTGCAGGCGGCCTCGGAACGAGACAGCTGAAGATCACTTACAAAGGCCGCGTGATTTTAGGACAAAGCAAAATCCACTGACACAGACGGCAAAATGAAAAGCAGTATCAACCACCGGTGGAAAATGGTTATTCCTACTCTGGATGTGGCAAAATATGTAGGTCGCAGCTGGGGCTGAGTAGCCATGCAAAATAATGCATTTCTCATTAATCTTTGGATTCGAAATTATGTTTTATTATTATTATTATCATTGAGGGCGAAGTTATCGCTCTTCTAAGTAGTCATTGATTATAGATCTAGTTACGTTCAATTCCTTTTAGTTTTTGTGTTGTTGTTTTTCTACAAAACTCACTCTGTCTGTCTGCCTGTCTGGGACAAAAAGTTTGTACCCAGTTCCGACATCAAATCTCGTATCAAGCTAAAATTTTGCACACTTATTTCTTTTACCTGATAAAAAAAAATCAATGTAAAAAAATTATCAATTATTTTATTAACAATTGGTAATTAATTATTTTGTTTGGTATATTGAACAAGGGAAAGAAATTGTACTTGACTGTAGGGGTTGTATAAGCTGAATTAATCATTTTTATAGGTCTCCGTTTCAAAGTAATTTTATACAATTTTCTATGCATTTATACAATTTTCTGTTTTTATAGGCGCCTCATTAGCAGAGTGGTTAGGATGTTGGCTTGAGCCATGAGTTCGAATTCAGGTCGTTGTATAAGGTTTGCTCTTTACAATAGTAATTTTTTTATGTTTCTCTTTTTAACTTTTTTTTTCTTATTTCAGGTAATGGCACAATATAGTATAGGACTAAATAATATTAGTTGAGCACAATGACTACTGCAGGACATGTCACAAGGACTTACGAGCAATAGGTGGAAGCTCCAATTTCTGCATGTGGTAATCTAGAAACTCAAACACAAAATCGAGTTCAGTGAATCCAAGGACTGTAATGTTCTTAGCATTTTGTATTATACCATTCAGTGTCCATGTTCCTGAAATAGAACAAAAAAAAAATAGAATTTGTTGAATAATGAATATAGTTTAATTTTACTGTTATCAATGTGCCGGAAAGATTTTTTAGAATCAACATAAATGTATTTTGTTCTTATAATTGTAAAATTATTCCGTTTAAATGTTTGTTGAAATAAGTTATGTCCGTCAATGTTTACCCAGTTATAATCACGTTACTAATAAGACGAATGTAGATATCTGTAACTTCAATGTTAAGGTTATGTATGGAGAGGAACGGAACCAAAAAAAGTACAGATCTTCAACAACTGATGTTTCAGAAATATCTCCACATTATAGTTCTATGAAAAAGTAGAAACACCAAACTCTGGGAGATGGTCAGATAGAGAAATATAGAGGTGCATATCTTAGAGAGAAAGTGGGGATGGACAGGTCACACCCTAAGAAAAGCTGCCAACTACAAAGCTAGACAGGCCTTAGATTGGAACGTCCATGGCACAAGACCAAATAGAACCATTACGAAACAGTGTACTAGATGAGGCTGAGGTGGTAGGAAAGAGATGAGAGGGTAAGAAAGAGCTGAGAGGGTAAGAAAGAGCTGAGAGGGTAGAAAAGAGTTGAGAGGGTAGAAAAGAGTTGAGAGGGTAGAAAAGAGTTGAGAGGGTTGGAAGGAGTTGAGAGGGTAAGAAAGAGCTGAGAGGGTAGAAAAGAGTTGAGAGGGTTGGAAGGAGTTGAGAGGGTAGGAAGGAGTTGAGAGGGTAGGAAGGAGTTGAAAGGGTAGGAAGGAGTTGAGAGGGTAGGAAGGAGTTGAGAGGGTAGGAAGGAGTTGAGAGGGTAGGAAAGAGTTGAGAGGGTAGGAAAGAGTTGAGAGGGTAGGAAGGAGTTGAGAGGGTAGGAAGGAGTTGAGAGGGTAGGAAGGAGTTGAGAGGGTAGGAAGGAGTTGAGAGGGTAGGAAAGAGTTGAGAGGGTAGGAAGGAGTTGAGAGGGTAGGAAAGAGTTGAGAGGGTAGGAAAGAGTTGAGAGGGTAGGAAAGAGTTGAGAGGGTAGGAAGGAGTTGAGAGGGTAGAAAAGAGTTGAGAGGGTAGGAAAGAGTTGAGAGGGTAGGAAAGAGCTGAGAGGGTAGGAAAGAGCTGAGAGGGTAGAAAGGAGTTGAGAGGGTAGGAAAGAGCTGAGAGGGTAGGAAAGAGCTGAGAGGCTCTATCCTGTAACACTATCTACTCGATAAAGGGAAATAAACTAGTAGTGAAATAAGTAGCCCATATTTCCATATGTACTATTTAGAAGTCTCCATCTATCGCAGCGAGTAGAGACCTAGGTGAGCACGCTTGGTGCTGTCAAAGGGAGAGCAATCTTGATTTGATTTTCGATTTAAAATACTCTCTTTTAAAGAAGACATCTCGATACGTCCTAGCCAGGCCATTTCTTGTGTCAACACTTTTTCATACGTCGGAACGGTCAAATTGTAGACGCCTGGAGAATGAATTCCTGAAGCTCAGAAGACACCAGATCCCGCTTGTAAGAGAAGCTCGCAGCGCTGCTCCAGACCCCCAAGATGGCTAAAGGGGATCGAAAATACATTTTAAGGGTGCTCTCACTATTAACGTTTTGGGAAACACAGATCCACAATCTATATAGTTTAACTTAAAAAAAATAAACAAGGAACCTAAGTCTTGGGAAAAGGGATGTGACTTCGTTTCCGAACATATGTGCATTGTCATGTATAAAGTTTATATCAATGATCAACGGACTCTTTCTGTGTTGTTCAACTTGTAAACGCCTCATTTCTCCCACTTCCCATTCTCAGATCAAGTTAAAACTTTGCACATCTATTGTTTCTAACAAAACATGAACCTATCCAAAACATTAACCAATTAACTAATTAAATAGTGATAATTAATCAATTTTGTTTGATATAGGGAAATCGATCCTACAGCATTGCTATATGGGCTGTAAATGTGGAGTTCTTGCCCTTAGATAAGCACTTATTTTAAGGTACTTTTTACATTTAGCTTGTTATTAATATTTGAATGCCTAAGGTTTATGTTTTTTCTTAAAACAAGCTTACCTGCATCTGGCATGTCAATCTGCCACTGACGAAGTCCAGGGTTCAGCTGATACATAGCTGCTGCTCTAAGCTTTCGTATTGATGAATTCTGGGAGTACTTTGAATGAGAGTGCGCAGGGTAATTAATCCGATTCGAAACAAGATTATATGGGTCTTTCGTCCTGAATTTGTGGTGCTGAAAATTTGAATAAATGTTTTTCGAATAGAAACGCCCTGATGTGACGTTGCTCTTGTCGGCAGTGTTTTGAAGTCGACTTAAAGTGCGACCTGTTGACAATCGCGACGAGTGGACTTGAGGTGCTAGTGAAGTCTGAACATTGATTGTGCGCTTTCTTTGGTCAATGTTGACTTCCGTTGACAAAGATCTTGTGTGTCTCGAACTGACAAACATACCTGTCCAACAGTAATAATAATATGAATGAATATTGCTTCATTTCGAACTTAATAATAATAATGATAATAATAATAATAAAACAGAAAGTTAAGTTCCCTTTTCAGACCTATAGGACCTATAGGTCTATTATCCTATAGGACATATGATATAAAGGTCATCTGTTTCTGTGGCTCACGGTTAACGAGGGTGTCATGTGGCCAGCACAACAACCAACCGCCGTTACTTTTCACCACCTCAAGTCCTTTTCCGTTCAAAGTGCCTTTTTAATTGTGTAACATTTCAACATAACATATATACACGGCAGACATTATATACAGATACCCAACTTCACTCGCTGACTTCCTCTCTTCTTGTTTACACACTCGTCACTTCCCCTAAGTCCCCTAACTCTCCGATACCCAACACTTGACCGTGTGTCACGGTTGACCGACCAGTAACCGTGTCCCGACAGGTACCCATTAGAGCTGGGTAAACTCAGAGGCGCCTACAGATCCCGAAATCAAAATATTCAGTCTTCGCAGAGATTCAGTCACCGCGCCTCCATAACGATCTGAAGGCAGAAGATATATAATATGTTAAGATACAATGCACACTACATTTATTTACAAAACTGAATGTCCACATGTTTGGACCAATGAAATGTTTGTATCTAATGTATATGTCCTTTTATTACTACCTCCACTATTCGACTTTGAAGTAAGGTATGTCATCAGAAAAAAAAAATGAATTCAAAGATTGTATCTGTTTTATTGACGGCGCGGTGGATGAGTGGTTAAGCGCTTGGTTTCCAAATCTGGAGTCGTGGGTTCGAATCTAGGTAAAGGTTGTGATTTTGAATTTTGGGATTTTTAGGGCGCCTCTGAGTCCACCAAACTCTAACTCTCCAGTCTAAAAATAATTCAATGGAAACATTCAGAGTAAAAATAACAATAGATACCGGAAGGATCCATTAGTTTAGGAGGCAGGGGATCGTTCTCTTG
The DNA here is from genome assembly GCF_947242115.1 of Biomphalaria glabrata. Lineage (NCBI taxonomy): Eukaryota > Metazoa > Mollusca > Gastropoda > Planorbidae > Biomphalaria > Biomphalaria glabrata. The sequence continues at coordinate 4,160,703 of NC_074721.1, read as the reverse complement.
TACATTGATTAAAAGTTTGTAAATAGTTGAGTCCACGTTGAACTGGAAAGGGGTGTCAGGGCTCAAGGCTTGAATAGCTAAAGTTGAGATTCTTAACAAGGTAACAGGGTGTGGCTGCAAGGGGAAAAAAAGTCATTAATATATCTTGTACTAGAAAACATAAAACTTCAAAGAAAACCAATTTAAAGTACATTTGTTCTACTACTTATCGAATACAGATTAACAGGAATTATAATGCTCGTAGGTATATGAATGGTTAGCTTATTTATTCTTTATTTTTATTGTTTGTTTTTTTATTGCTTATTCAGCATTTTTATTGCCCCCATTATTACATAATCAATAAAAACAAAATTAAATAAATGTCAAATATCAGAACTGTATCATCTAATTGAATTACATTGTCAGAAATGTGTATGCATATTTAAAGATACACATTCCAAACTTTTACTTTATAAAATTTACTTTTTCTTGATTTATTTCGACAAATGAAGTCACTGTCTGTCTATCTGTCTTTCCAGTACAAATTTTGTACACATTATTTCTCACACGTCCCATCCTTGCATTAAGTTGAAACTTTGCACAGTTATTCATTGTCTATGACAACTCATGAATCAATCGAAAACTTACCAATTATTTATCAATTAGTTTTATTTAATTAATGGTGTTTTATATTGACAAATAAAGAAGACAGCCTTGTAGCATTAAGTAATGTTTGGTTCTTTCCCTAATAAAAACTTTGTTGTTGTTTTTTTTTAAAGTATTTTTTTAGATTTTGTTTGTTAGTTACTTTCTTTAGCCTAATAAATATCTGTTTACCTTATGTTATTTTACTTTATGTATTTTAATTTCTGTTATTTCACTTGTTATTTTTACTGTTATTATACAACGATGTCTCTGTACCTGAATGATAGACGAGAGATCCTGTGGTCTACAAAGTAACTGAGACTCAGATCTAGACTGCACATCAATTCTGGAGGATGACACTGATCCATTCTTGTTGTCAATGAACTGAGTCCTCCAGGCAGCACCTGGAAATATCCACAACAAATACAGTATTGTCCATTATCCATGGATATTTATAAGTACTGCTTCTATTGTTTGTCTTCCGTTTCGGGTGTTTCTTTTAGAATTGAAGATGCTTACGTCCTAGCCCGAACCTCCCGCAGGACGTCATGCGAAGGCGGCGGGAAGGGTTCTAACTCGTCGAGGCTACTGTCAATGGCATAGCAAGGGATTTGGAGGCCCGGTGGGGGTGGGGGGGGGAGGAGCTTGGCTTCTTTAATTGCCCCTTGCATTTTGACATTTGACATCATGACATGAGATAATGTACTTAATAATGTCTAATGTGTGGAATACTAGTAAATTGTCACTAATTAACATCACAACATAAAAAGCTTTATGTAAAAAAAAATTTTTTGACACTTGCAATTTGCCCACCCCTCAAGTGGTGGCTTGGGGGGATTTTCAAATGTGGACCCCCCCCTTTTCCCCCACCCTAGCTACGCCACTGACTACAGTCCAGAGCGCATACATGTATTTTTGTTTAGTTGGTTAGGGGAGATTTGCAAAAGTTTCTGTTGTTCCTTGAGAGTTGAAGGTGATCTACTTCCTGGCCCAAACTTTTCGCAGCACGACGCGGAATGACAGCGGCAGTATATGAACCAGAGACAATGGGGACGACCCAACAACAGCCCAGCGCCCATATCACACCACACGATGGGTGGATACGAATATGTTTACAAGTAGTAATCTTTATTAAATACTTACTTAATTGGGCCATTTATTTAAACCCATATCTAATCTTTGATAAATTCCTTTCGAGCTTAGATCAAAATATAAACTGAAGCTGCATTTAAACCGAAAAGTATTTTTCATCTTAAAAAAAAAAGCTTATCCAAAGGTGGAGAATTTCGTCCTTAAAACTATATCTACCAAAAATGTTCAAGTTATTTCCCTTAATTGATATCAAACAAAAATGATTAATTACAAATAATTACAGTAAATAATTGTTTCAAAGTATTAATATGATTGGAGAAAGTGCAAAGGAGAAATAGCGTTTACAATTATTTAAAGGGACTAAACCCATCAAATTTAGCCATATATGTCAATAGTGAAGTATTAGTTTTCCTTATTGCTATTAAGCAAAATAATAAACAAAATAATGAATTACTAGTAATTTATTTTCTAATTGGTTAATTTTTTTTTATTGATTCATGTCTTGTCCATGTCCATGTATAATTGTGCGAAGTTTCAGCTTAATCTGAGGATGAGTGTGGGAAAAATAACGTGTACACACTTTTTACCAGACAGACTGACAGAGTGAGTTGTAAAAGGTAGATTAATAAGTCTTTATGTTTTCTTAATTGTCTGTCTTAGGTAGCTAATAGTAAGATGTTGATGATGCAAAAGAAGGATGTGTTTTGGCGTTCAAACCTGAAAGTATTATCAATGGTTCAAGTGAAGACAATTATAGATATCTTTACACACACACACACAACCACACGCCACATATAGGCACTTTCACGACATGGTACAAGCCCAGTATACAGACGTGACATCACGGCAGGGCGATAGAAGGGTGGGGATATCCCATGTTATCAGCCAAACCACCTGGGCAGTGTTGATAACAAGATACGAAAGATGCAGGAAACTGGTGTTTCGCGCGCAATAGGACCGACAAGTGGCCAGACTGGCGAGGTGATTTGTTTTACTAGCAGATCGAACCACTAATGACCTTTTTGTTTTAGTACTTGGCTGTCTGACAAGAAAAAAAAATGTTTGACAAGTTTCGAATGTTCCTTCAGGATTTTAGATTATCTTTCTTGTACTAACCTCCCGCAGGACGACGAGGGATGGCAGCGGCCTTTGACATTTGTGACCAGTGATTGAAGACGGCTCTGAGCGGGTAGGGTTTGAACCCAGGACCATCGAGACGAACGATCGACAGTCCAGCGCGCATACCTAACGACCAGGTAGCCATCTGTGAACGCATCTTTTTTTTACATTTTTATTGAAATGAGACAGATTGACAGCCCACTAATGACTTCATAGTGTGTACTTAAGGATAGGTGAAAGAAGGGGGTATAGAACTTTTTTAAAAACACCTGTATGGGCTTGAGTTAGAATACCACAGTTCAGAGACTAAAGAACTGAAGTTACAATGTTAAGCATGGAAGGGAAGAACAAATAATGTAAATAAAGAGTACCTTTCAATCAGCTTTATATTTTTTATTCAAATGTTACCAAACCACAAAATAATCCAATTTCAAATATATATAATTACAATTAATTCAAATTCCTTTGTTCAATGTTACCCCTACATAATCAATTAATCGATGACTGTATCTACAATAGTTCCATACTATATGACCTCGAAAACGCTTAATATCAAATAAAAATACTTTTCAGTACTACAAGGGTACCCCTATCATAAAACTCATAGGTTGAAATTGACTAAAAAAAAACACCTATGTATTAATCAGACGAGGATCAGGAACCTTCAAAACAACTGAAAAACAATCCAGCGCGCATACCGCATAACCTCTTACAAGTGATAGTGTCCTTATGCTAAACCCGGTAAGGTCTGCTTGTAATGCAATAATGTTCTTACACCCAACCCCTAGTGCTATTAGAGCATGGAATGGGTTGCCTGAGCTAGCCAGGAAAACCAGTGACTTGGCAGAATTTAAGTCATTGGTTAATATGCATGAACAAATGCATGACGCGTAGGATGTAATCATCTTCTTTTTTGAAGTAACGTCTGAATTAAATAAGAAGAAGAAGAAGAAGATTACTGATATGTAATAATGTTCTTACAATAAAATCAGCAAGGACTTTTTAAACGTAATTGTGTTCTTATCTATATGTACATTAGTTGGTAGTTGGTCGCTGTGCTGGAAACAGATGACCTTTACATCATCTGCCCTATAGACCACATGATCTGGCAGGGGAACTTTACTAACTAACGATCTCCATTCCAGAGGTGATTAAAATATAAAAATAATAAATAAGTAAATACATCACTGTCCTCTGGTAAGAAGACTAAGGTGAAATGCAATATTTCGCGTGGATACGTAGACCCATCTGTGACTTACTTTTGTATGCCTCATCTATCGCAAATATTTAAATATTATGGTCATAATAATATAATTACCATTGCCTTAAATAGAGACACTGTTATCGGGGTAGGGGTTAAATCCCCTTCCAAACACACACACACACATAACTATTGTTACCCGCTGTCAATAACTCACCACGTGTGATGTCATCATGTACGTTTTCATTGACTACTGCTGAAGCTGCAGTCGCGACATTGCTTAAAGTCGACTCAGCAGATAGTTCAGCGACCCAAAGCCAAACAACATAAAATGCATGCAGCCTCCAAAACATCTTGTGTTTCCTTTTCAATTAGTGTTAATCCTAACTGTCCCAAATCCTAACGCAATCCAACAAATGTACAATCATGTAGCTACTAAACAACAATCTAATAATACCCACTGAAATACTTCAGTAATGTTATATAAAGATTGAAAATGTAATAACACTGCACATAATTTCTCTTAAAAGTGATGTACTATTGAAAATGTCTTTGGACTTTCTTCTAAATTTTGAAATTAACATTTTTCGAATTCTAGTGCCAAAAATCGTGTAATAAAAAAAGAAAACAGCTGATCATCGTTAGAAATCCTGGCATATAGAAGAGCAGTTGTTAGAAAAACGATTCGTTAATGTATCTCCCAACTCTTCCAGTGACTGCCACAGAATTATTATGAAAAAACTTAAGCTGATTGCAATGCTGATAATATATGACAACTTTTTATTCCTATAAGACTTAAAAACACGGAGACTTGATCCTATGAAAGATTTATTTCTCTCTTTAATAGAAAAACGTGATCACTTTTCAGGATCGTAAATAAACTGTTAACTTCCATGCAAATGAACAGTTTAAATGACATCTATATATGTTGTTAACAGCTTCCCTGGTCACATCTGATTGAGTTACACACCTTATCGTGAGAGATACACATTAGTAAATACGCATTAAATATTTATTGAACTGTGTATCCTATTATCTAGAAGTGATATCAAAGTACGTCACTCTGTCTAACCTTGAATGGTCGACTTCTCTGCGGGGCATCGTGTTTTTTTTTTTTTAAATAACAATTTTAGCGTTTATCTTGCGCGGCAAATTACTTTTGCTAAATTTAGTTCGCCTAATTAAGTTTCAGGCCAATCTATTAAAATGTTACACATTTTTTTTTTTTGCTCTTGATCGATAGATTAAAAGGAATTTAAAGATTATATAAACAGTTTCCTAGCCTGGGGTCCCGGGTTCGAATATCGGTGAAGACTGGGATCTTGAATTTCGGGATCTTTGGGCGTCTCTGATTCCACCCAGCTCAAATTGGTACCTGACATTAGTTGTGGAAAGTAAAGCCGGTTGGTCGTTGCGCTGGTCACATGACACTCTCGTTAACCGTAGGCCGCAGAAACAGATGACCTTTACATCATCTGCCCTATAGACAACAAGGTCTGAAATGGGAGCTTAATCTTTTTTATTTTTTTTTACTCCCACTAACCCAAACTGTGAACTCTTGTGTTCCACGAGACCTGAATAGGTGTTCCTCGAACTGCTGGAACAGTTATCTAGTCCACCACGTGAATTCATCTCTCTAAAAAATAACAAAAGTGAAGTTTCCCGTTGAGGAAAATGTTTGGGAAACACTGAGCATAGGGCCTCCAATACATATTTATCACTGAAATATAATACTGGACTTTAAAAAGGCCCCGAAAGGACATAGAATGTCAAAGAGTTTAGGGCTTTTTAAATTATAAATCTGGCACTGTTGATTTGTATTGATCTTAGAACTTTAGTTTGATGTTTAGGATAGGGGTGATAATAGATGAAAAATAGACTTACAGAACTAAAACTATATGTAGTATTTACTGAGGACACTAAACTAAAACACGAAGTTAAATCCTATTGACATGCTGGATAAATTATAAGATAGCATCTTTAAGTTTAGGAAACATTAAGTCTATATTCAAAAGGGGAGATTATGACCATTGACAACCTGGTCACGCTTTCAATAATAAGACACGAGTTGCTGATCATGAGCTTGTCAAATTATAAAACTATATAATTATAGGACAGCGAAAGTTGTCACCCTTGTCGTTACTATTTATAGCGTATTAGTCATCAAAATAATTCAGAAATGAAGACATAATGTAATCTGAATAAAAGATGCAATATAGGTCTTTGTTCTAATACATGTAATCCTTTGATTTTGTTATAAACATGTTTCTGAAAATCTTTAGATAGACTATTATTTAAAAATATTATATAATAATCTAGATTTTTAAAAATACAAATATAATATCGCAATGTAGAGTTGCAAAATGCTTATAAAATAATTTACATATATCTGATGTTCCTTCAAAGTTGAAGATCATTTACTCTTAGTTCAAACCTCCCGCGGGACGACGGAGGATGGGAGCGGGCAGGGTTTGAACCCTGGACCATTGATAAGTTTATTTTTAAAGCTTGTGCAATTTTATTCTTCGGCATATTTGAAGAGCTTTAGGCTATTAACTATAAACGCACAGTGTGATAACAGATTCGCAATATATATTTCTCATAGGAATTGTTGAGTAGTTACCCTTTTCTAGGCTTGTACACGAGTTATTTGGTTGTTCTTTCTAAATTAAATGTCATAAAAACATCAAAGGAAATACAAATTAAGCTCGAAAAGTTTATTCCTACGCAATATTAGGAAATAACGAGATGTTCAAGATAGTAGCAGAGGAAGAGAGAGAGAGAGGGAGAAAGAGGGGGGAGAGAGGGAGGGAGAGGAAGAGGGAGGGGAAGAGAGAGGAAGAGGGAGGGGAGAGATGGAAGAGAGAGGAAGAGGGAGGGGGTGAGATGGAAGAGAGAGGGGGAGGGGGAGAGAGAGGAAGAGGAAGAGGGAGGGGAGAGAGAGGAAGAGGGAGGGGGAGAGAGGGAGAGAGAGGAAGAGGGAGGGAGAGAGAGGAAGAGGGAGGGGGAGATAGTGCGAGAGAGGAAGAGGGAGGGGGAGAGAGGGAGAGAGAGGAAGAGGGAGGGGGAGAGATGGAAGAGAGAGGAAGAGGGAAGGGGAGAGATGGAAGAGAGAGGAAGAGGGAGGGGGAGAGATGGAAGAGAGAGGAAGAGGGAGGGGGAGAGATGGAAGAGAGAGGAAGAGGGAGGGGGAGAGATGGAAGAGAGAGGAAGAGGGAGGGGGAGAGATGGAAGAGAGAGGAAGAGGGAGGGGGAGAGATGAAAGAGAGAGGAAGAGGGAGGGAGAGAAATGGAAGAGAGAGGAAGAGGGAGGGGCGAGATGGAAGAGAGAGGAAGAGGGAGGGGGAGAGATGGAAGAGAGAGGAAGAGGGAGGGGGAGAAATGGAAGAGAGAGGAAGAGGGAGGGCGAGATGGAAGAGAGAGGAAGAGGGAGGGGGAGAGATGGAAGAGAGAGGAAGAGGGAGGGGGAGAGATGGAAGAGAGAGAGTGAGAAAGAGGAAGAGGGAGCGGGAGAGATGGAAGAGAGAGGAAGAGAGGGAGAGGGAGAGGAAGAGATGGAAGAGAGAGAGAGTGAGAAAGAGGAAGAGGGAGAGGGAGAGATGGAAGAGAGAGGAAGAGGGAGGAAGAGGGAGGGGAAGAGATGAAAGAGAGAGGAAGAGGGAGAGGGAGAGATGGAAGAGAGAGAAAGAGGGAGGGGCGAGATGGAAGAGAGAGGAAGAGGGAGGGGGAGAGATGGAAGAGAGAGGAAGAGGGAGGGGGAGAGATGGAAGAGAGAGAGTGAGAAAGAGAAAGAGGGAGGGGGAGAGATGAAGAGAGAGGAAGAGAGGGAGAGGGAGAGGAAGAGATGGAAGAGAGAGAGAGTGAGAAAGAGGAAGAGGGAGAGGGAGAGATGGAAGAGAGAGGAAGAGGGAGGGGAAGAGAGAGGAAGAGGGAGGGGGAGAGATGGGAGAGAGAGGAAGAGGGTGGGGGAGAGATGGAAGAGAGAGGAAGAGGGAGGGGAAGAGAGAGGAAGAGAGAGGAAGAGGGAGGGGGAAAGATGGAAGAGAGAGGAAGAGGGAGGGGGAGAGATGGAAGAGAGAGGAAGAGGGAGGGGGAGAGATGGAAGAGAGAGAGTGAGAAAGAGGAAGAGGGAGCGGGAGAGATGGAAGAGAGAGGAAGAGAGGGAGAGGGAGAGGAAGAGATGGAAGAGAGAGAGAGTGAGAAAGAGGAAGAGGGAGAGGGAGAGATGGAAGAGAGAGGAAGAGGGAGGGGAAGAGAGAGGAAGAGGGAGGGGGAGAGATGGGAGAGAGAGGAAGAGGGTGGGGGAGAGATGGAAGAGAGAGGAAGAGGGAGAGGGAGAGATGGAAGAGAGAGAAAGAGGGAGGGGGAGAGATGGAAGAGAGGAAGAGGGAGGGGGAGAGATGGAAGAGAGAGGAAGAGGGAGGAAGAGGGAGGGGGAGAGATGAAAGAGAGAGGAAGAGGGAGAGGGAGAGATGGAAGAGAGAGAAAGAGGGAGGGGCGAGATGGAAGAGAGAGGAAGAGGGAGGGGGAGAGATGGAAGAGAGAGGAAGAGGGAGAGGGAGAGATGGAAGAGAGAGAAAGAGGGAGGGGCGAGATGGAAGAGAGAGGAAGAGGGAGGGGGAGAGATGGAAGAGAGAGGAAGAGGGAGGGGGAGAGATGGAAGAGAGAGAGTGAGAAAGAGGAAGAGGGGGGGGGAGAGATGAAGAGAGAGGAAGAGAGGGAGAGGGAGAGGAAGAGATGGAAGAGAGAGAGAGTGAGAAAGAGGAAGAGGGAGAGGGAGAGATGGAAGAGAGAGGAAGAGGGAGGGGAAGAGAGAGGAAGAGGGAGGGGGAGAGATGGGAGAGAGAGGAAGAGGGTGGGGGAGAGATGGAAGAGAGAGGAAGAGGGAGGGGAAGAGAGAGGAAGAGAGAGGAAGAGGGAGGGGGAAAGATGGAAGAGAGAGGAAGAGGGAGGGGGAGAGATGGAAGAGAGAGGAAGAGGGAGGGGGAGAGATGGAAGAGAGGAAGAGGGAGGGGGAGAGATGGAAGAGAGAGGAAGAGGGAGGGGGAGAGATGAAAGAGAGAGGAAGAGGGAGGGGGAGAGATGGAAGAGAGAGGAAGAGGGAGGGGGAGAGATGGAAGAGAGAGAGAGTGAGAAAGAGGAAGAGTGAGGGGGAGAGATGGAAGAGGGAGGGGGAGAGATGGAAGAGAGAGGAAGAGATGGAAGAGAGAGAGAGTGAGAAAGAGGAAGAGGAAGAGGGAGATATGGAAGAGAGAGGAAGAGAGGGAGAGGGAGAAAGAGAGAAAGAGGGAGAAAGAGAAAGAGGGAGAGAGAGAGGGGGAGAGAGAGAGGGAGAGAGAGGGGGAGAAATGGAGAGGGAGAGAGGGAGAGGGAGAAAGAGAGAGAGGGAGAGAGATGGAGACTGGGAACAGAGAGGGAGAGAGGGAGAGGGAGAAAGAGAGAGAGGGAGAGAGATGGAGACTGGGAACAGAGAGGGGAGAGAGTGGAAAAGAGAGGGAGAGAGAAAGGGAGAGACAGCTCGAATACAGAAAGAGAGAGAGAGAAAGAGAGAGAAGGAAGAATACAGAGCGAGAGAGAGTCTGAAAGGACGAGACAAATTGAGATACAAAGAGAGAGAAAGAGAGAGAGAGAGAGGCTTAAAATATATAAAGAGGTAGAGAGGCTTAAAAAGATATAAAGAAGTTGCCGAAAACAAGTCAGAGACAGACAAAGATATTAAGAAAAAAGATGGAAAGAAAAAGAGAAAAGGGAATAAAGAGAACTATAGAGTAAGAGAAAGAAGAACTGATAGAACAATTAAAAGACTCTTAGCTAATTAAATGTGTCCAGTAAAAATTACATTTCCTCCAAGTACAAACTATAAACAACATATCGTACACTTGTGTGTGCGGGGAGGGGGGCAAGTAATTGGAGAAAGTCATCAGGAGAAATCAATCAATCACGTTCCCTAAGATTTCACTTGTCACTGGCTGTCTACATTCAATCGAACTGTGTAGTCCAAGTTTTCTTTTCAAACTTTAATTGCTGGACACTTTTATTTCTTTATAACAGAATTAATCATCCGTTTCGGGACACGTTCTGTTTCGGAAAATGACCTTAAATTAATAATAGTTGAAGCGAAATTGTAAACATATGGCCGATGTATGCTGGGCATATGCATCGGTGCAGCTAATGTATGGCGTTTGTGACATTATAGTTTCATTTTAAGTTATGTGTTCAATCGTCAGAAGAGGAAGGTCACAATTGTAAAGCAAGATTTGGAATCAAGACTTCACCCACGGGTGCAGACTTTCGTCACAACATTGATGGAAAGTATGCAACTTTTTTGTGTGTTCTTTCTACATGCTACAAGTTAATTCTTGGAACTATTATATTAATAGGATCCGATATATTCCTTTTGGATAATTTCCTTATGGATAATAATAATAATTATTATTATTTAAATGTTTCATTCATATTTGTTATTATTTTCATTGTGAACACATTCCCGAGAGAAGTGATATTGATAATGATCGAGGGCTTGAGAGTACAATGGCTCAGATGTCAGGATTTTTTTGAGTCTATCCCCATTTCAAAATAATTTTTTATCTTAGCTCAATTTTTTCCTTAAACTTAGCTTTACATTGAGTTTAGTTTTACCTTGAACTCATTTTTACCTTTAACTTAGTTTTACATTGAGTTTAGTTTTACCTTAAACTCATTTTTTCCTTAAGCTTAGTTTTACATTGAGTTTAGTTTTACCTTGAACTCATTTTGTCTTAAGCTTAGTTTTACATTGAGTTTAGTTTTACCTTGAACTCATTTTTTCCTTAAGCTTAGTTTTACATTGAGTTTAGTTTTACCTTGAACTCATTTTTACCTTAAGCTTAGTTTTACCTTGAGTTTAGAGTCAACTTGAGTTTCTTTTTACCTTGATCTTAAGTTTACATTAAGTTCATTTTAAGCTATTCCTGAATAGTTTTAACTGGTCGTGTGGTGTGTGCTCTGGACTGTCGTCTCAATGGTCCCGAGTTCAAACCCTGCCTGCTGTCATACCCCTGTCGTCCTGCTGAAGGTTTGGGCTAGGATGTAATAATCTTAAATTCTGATGTAACATCCGAAACATATCAAACAAACAAACAAGCAAACGGACCAAACTCATTTTTATCCTATGTTCAGTTTTAACGTAAGCTCAGTTTCACCTTGCGCTGAATAATAAAAATCTACTTTAAAAAAAAATCTTTTCTTTTCAGTTCTAGTCTACCTGGAGACACCTGAGTATGACTTTTCTGGTCTTCCCCCTCATGATGGTCTCTGGAGTTCTTTCAGACCTGACCATTACAGTCACACATAAGGACCAAAATCAACAGAATACATTCAAACAAATTCATTTCTCGGAAGCAATTTTAAATAGGTATTATATTTTAAACATATTTTTAGTTTAAGATTTATTATAGTTCATAATTATATTTTCGTAAATATAATTTTTAAAAAATAAAACAAATTTGCACACAAAAACGCCATAGTCTATAGTTTTTTTTTTCCTTTTGATTCTAGTGTTAAGTTCGTTAATTATTTATCATATAAAACTGCAGTTGAAGTTGATCATGCAAAAATTTCAGGATATGTGTATCACATGACTACGCAAATCCAGTTGCGACCAGCATATTTTTCCACTTCTGGAGCCTGTGAAACACTCATCCTTGATCTTCAGAATAGAAGACATAGCCATTACGTATATCATATTTGGATTTGTCAGAGGAGAATATTTACATGTATTCATATTATGTGTGCTCAATATGTGCCAAGTTGAAATCTTATCTTATATAATACAGACGTTACTTCAAAAAAGAAGATGATTACGTCCTACGCGTCATGCATTCAGTCATGCATATTAACCAATGATTTAAATTCTGCCAAGTCACTGGTTTTCCTGGCTAGCTCAGGCAACCTATTCCATGCTCTAATAGCACTAGGGACGAAGGAGCATTATCAGTTAAAACTGCAGTTAAATAGTCTAGTTCAAATAGGTATCGTAACATTAAAAACTTTTAATAACAAACGCAGCAGTTATCAACTATTTTGTCATTCTGCATTTAAAGAGGGTAAAGTATAAGTTATGGGAGTCAATATGTGCAATTGAAAGTAGCAGTATTATAAAATGTTGTTTTGCAATATCATGAATGGGGTTGTTTCGAATTTTTTTCTGAGTCGCGTGGTTTTTAATTTCTGTTTAAAGTGGGAATCTGAATAACGAGTTAGATCAATATTTAGTAGTTTTAATCGATTCATTTGCAGCAAACAATAATTTATTATTTGCAGGTACATCAAGTACACCCTTTTTATAGCTTACAGCTTATAATAGATGAAGCCCAAAACGTGCGGTATAATACATTCTAGTATTAGGACTTATTATAGAGATCTAGGTCTAAATTGGCTATTAGGTCTATAAAGATCTAAAAGCATTAGGATAACCAACGCTAGAAAAAAAAACATCTTTAATCCATATCCTTCCTGACCAAAATAGACTGTGTCCGACTGATTTTAACAACCAGATCAGATAGACCTACTGTACGAGTGTAGTCAATGATACTACAAGACTACTCTGTGTTGTTGTTTTTTTTTTGCGCGTTATGCAATAGTGTTAGCTTAATGTGGAGTGGTCAGACAAGTAAATAACACACTGGTCAAGCATATTCGTAGATCTACTTTACACTAAAATAGTTACACACCCTCCCTGTCCAGAAAGTAAGTAGACCATGTGTCCGACTGATTTTAACAACCTAGTCAGAGAGACGTACACATGCGTACTGTAGTGTGAAGTCCATAATGACAAGACCACCCCCATGTTTTTTTTTCTTACGCGTTTAACGGTTATGCTATATAGTGTTGTATGTTGAGTGGTCAGACAAGAAAATAACACATTGGCATTGTTAGTCAAGCATGTACTTTACACTAAAATAGTTACACAGGTCAAATGTTTCATAAAATTCCAAATATTTTCTTTCTATTTCTATGATTACTAGATCTAAATGAGAAATTCCTTATCTAAGTTGATAGAAATTTTTTTTTCAAAACGTAACAGGTAAAGATTTTAATTCAAGTCATAGATACAAGCCCACATATATATTTAGACATCTTTTTATTTTTCTAATTTTATTGTGCTTAACATTTGTGTTAGAAACATCTTCTTTATTACTGATTTTATAATGGATAAATATTTCTACAATGTTAAAAGAATTATATCAAACCCAGGCATAGGGTCGGATGATTATAGCTAGATCTAGATTACCCCCCCCCCCCCCAAAAAAAAAAAAGTTATAAAAAAGTTTGTTGTAGTTTAATATCAATTTTCTTTAGTTTAGTTTAATTATATTTTGAAATTCATGATAAACTTTTAGTTTAACTACTTTATTTTAGTTGAAACTTAGTTTTAGTTTAACATTTTAAATTTAGTTTAGTTCCCATCACTAGAAAAGCTTAGTGATGTTCAATAGATTTCTACCCAATAAAATATTTTCTCATTTCTGTTTCAGCTTCCAGAACTGTGTGTGTAACTCTACGTCTGCTGCCTGCGTCTTCACCTACTCCCAGGGCGCCTCCAAGACAACAAGGTACATCACCAATGTCGAAACCAAACTGTTACCTTCCAAGGAGCTCGAGACGCAGGTGGTCAACTATTACATCTGCGGAAAGGTTACGTCCAGGAATCAACTCTTGTGCATGAGGCAAAGAGAAAACAAGACCTGCCCTGTACTAGGGGTTCATCCTTATTACTTCAGAGAGGAGAATTGTGGGATGGAATGCGTTGGTCTCACGTGGATTATCAATCAATCAATGACTATCGACTACAATTCGAGCACCTTGCTTAAATTTGGTCAGTGCCAAAGTCCGTGTTCCTCGTCATCTTTTAAGCGCGAGGAGTCGACAACCATCTCATTGAAACCTGTTGGACAGTCTCCAAATTTGATGTCCAGCACCGATACAGGTCAGAGAGAACCACAGCAACACGATGAAGATGATGAAATCAACTACACGTTTATCTTCATAGGTGTCGCTGTAGTCATTGCTGTCGTTATTGTACTGACAGTCATCATTGTACTTTTGTGGAAGCGATACTTGGCTGAATTAAAATCAAGAAACGGAACTCCGATCCTGCGTTCTGGAGCTGCTGCTACCGGGCAAGCGAACGATATGACGTCAAATCTAAACTACTCTCAAACCAGCATGTATAATGACGTATTCATTCTGGATGAACAATTTATCGTAGCCTCAAGCTCAGACGATAAAATTATAAACACTGCTTCGTCTTCGGAGCCTGTTTATAGTATCGTAAACAAAGATTGCAGTTCCAGAAACAAACAAACTCTTAGAACAGGAAACATTCCTATATATGACAGTTTACGTGAGAACAATTCTGAAACAGTTACTGCGAGATATCGCTTTGATCAGAATGTTTTAAACGAAGCGACCTTATATCAGAATGAACATGTTTCTATCACAACAGTATCGAACCCAGACCAGATCGTTGTGTCTCCCAACAACGTTTATTCTAAACTTGGAGAGGAAGTGAGAGACTGTTTTAATATGTATGATGTTTTGACCAGTCCAGAAGCACACGCTGTTGGACAAAGCGAGATGTCTACGCACGCAACAAAGGCAGCATTCAAAGAGTATACCCTCGCGAAGCCAATCTCTGATACAAAGAGCTTACAATCTTAGTCAAACTTGAGGTTTCTTTAAGAGATGCTTTCAGAAATGTAGCCTCTAATTGAGGCTGAAAGTGGAATAAAGGATTTTTTAAGATTAAAAACATAGTCGTGTATCTTAATTAGAGACTTAAGCTCTGCTAAATGATCGGTTTTCCTGGCTGATTCAGGCAACCATTCCATGCTCTAATAGTCCAGTTTTATTTATTGATAGATTCTCTTGTTTATGGGTAAAGTATGAACTGTATTTTTAAGGAGAATGTAAAAAATTAAAGAATTTCATTAAAAATCATTATTTTAAATTCGTTGTTATAGAAATTAAAACTTAAGCTAAAAAGATTATGCACATTGTTATTTACATAATAAATGTGATACATAATACACTTTTTTACCATTTTTTAACATAACAATTTTAGAAGGAATGATTAAAAAATATTTTTATATTTTATTTGCAATTGGCTTTCCTTTAAAATAAACTCTCTTGGTAGAATAATATGTTTTGATTTTTTTAATATCAATTTAATATTAAAATTGTAAAAACAAAACCTCATAGCGCACTTGACTTGATTTGATAAGTAAGCCTTGTATCTTTTTTTCAGCTTTGGTATTCACTATATAGAGATGGAGAAACAGTAAGAAGTACCTTTAACTACTCAGAGAATTCAGTCCACATGGGTTGTTGGTCTCATTAAGCGACATGTTGGCTTTACTGTTAATGTTTACTACTTTTGAGCTGGAAACAAAGTAGAACAAAATATGTAATGATTTAATAGTTAAACGCTTAGAAGTTTGGGTTTAATCAGGGATTTCCTTAGTGACGCGAAGGTAAATTAAAAACATAGAACAGATATAGCTTAGAGAAGAACGTTTGTAGTAATGGTTAGGTAAGGACATGTTTGTTTTCTAGATCTGACGACGTGGACTGTGCACTTAATTGTAAATATAAAATTATATTACTTCAAAGTAGCCGGATTACCTTACTCTAATCCTTTTGTTTAAAGACCAGCTCAGGAGTCATTCGCTTTTACACTCAATGTCAGGTTAGAATTATCACATCTATGGTATGTGATGTTATCGCATGTCAAAACGTGTCTTTCTGTACAAGTGTATTTAAGTCAATGTTCTTGAACAGTGATGCCCGACCTAATGCGACATGCGGGCCATTTTATTTTCTGACACTCAAGTCGCGAGCCATATTAATGAAAAGCTACAGAAACGAAATGAAATTGACCTGAAACTATTTAATTAGAAGCCCGTGAATCTAGTAATTACATAAAATAATGGGAAATGTCACGTTCTTTTTCTTTACGAGCCAGAAAATGGCTTCTTTTCTCTACTAAAAAAATGAATAACATTGTAGCTAGCTATACCAACGACTCATTTTCTTGTTTCTTTTTTGTAAATATTCCCGTCGATCCTCCAATCTCTGGGCGTAGTTTAACAATTTTTATTTGGTGTTCAAATCAAGAATGCCCACATATTTATTGTATAATGTCGTTTATATGTTGATCTTTTTTTAAAGAACTGGTTTGATCATATTGTTAGACAAGACTAGCTGTAGAAATCATCATTTAAGATACAGAAGTAATAAAGTTACAACAAAAGCTAGATGAACATCTTGAAGTAATAAGTCTGCATCTTTCTTCACTTTTTAAGCTTAGAATAAATATTTATTAAGATAAATTTATTATTTTTAAGGTTATCGTAGTACCGAATCTCATTTTTTACACACAAAAAAAAAAGAAAAGGAAAAAAAAAGTGTGTTTTTAGAAAACGCCTGCTTGAAACTTCGAACCAAGTACCTTTGGCACTAAAAGCCAACACTCTACGTAAACACCACAGGAACGATGAAAATATTGCAAATTGAGGTTATATAAAAATATTTTGAATGAAACTCGCTTTTTTTTAAAGATAAATCTACAATTTTCTTTCAATACTTTTTTTTACAAAACATTATTTCAATATTTCTTCCAAATGCTGAAATTTGTAAAAATTAAAACATTAGATTTCATTTAAAACAGTTTAATTTAAAAAAATATAATGTTCTATGTAGTTGACATTTAAAATTGAAAAACTAGTAATTTTTATATAAATTAAAAATAGATGACATCTTTTTCCAACAGTTATTAGCCTTTGACGATGACCTTTTGGTAGATTATTTTCGTAGTACAATGATATAGAGAACTCTAGGGACATTTTAAATAGCAAAATTTTGCATTTTTCGTCAAAAAAAATGTTATTTAAAGTAAATAGACACATTATCACAACATATATAAATTATATTTTAGCATTACATATTATAAAATTTTTAAACAAACAAAATATATATTATAATCTATTTAAAACACAATAATAAAATATTTAAACTTGTACATTTTGAATAAAAACCAATTTTTCATTGCATATTTTTGTTATTTAATTTTGAAGAAATTTTTCTCTTTTCGGTTACGGGAAATAGAGAGAAATTTCAAATGTACTACTAGTCTTATTACTTACTACAAGTGGACAGGGACAAAATATTAAATTACAAAACAAACCCTAAAATCTATACAAGTATGTTTAGAAAATAAAAAAAAAAGTCAAAGGCGATTCAAACTTATAATTGGAATCTCCATATGTATTGCAAAATTTCTGGTTAATGAGCAAAGAAATTATGTACACTTGCCAAAGATTAGGTACATCTAATTTTTAACTTTTTTAAATAAACGTATAGACGATATCCATAGAAGTGTGGCGAAAATGCATTTTTCCTAATCAGTGGCGTTAAAGACACGTCTAGTTTGACAACTACGCTTGGCTGAGCATGTATCCTGCATTAGGATCTACCTTGCGCAAGGTTAATTACTTTGGCAAGATGAAAGTTGATAGGCGTAACAATGGTGACTCCCGAAAATGTTTAAAGACAAGCTTAGGCGCCATTCTTCTTGAACCATCATAGAAGAGAGATTTATAGATGCAGGCAGATTACGAACAAGGCAATAGCAAAATTTTGCATGTTGTGACAACCTGTAAACACATATTTCTTTGTCGTTTTAAACTTTTTGACCTGCATTCTCAAATATTTTAACGTTTGCAGAGTTTCAAGGGACGATATCTAGGGTTTGAACTCGGGACTATTGTAACTGAAGTCTGAAGCGCATTGTAAAATTAAGCCAGTCATCCCTTTGGCACAATGAAGGTCTCAGGGTAAAATCTTATCAAGTGTCTTATTTTATATTTAATGATGGATCTTAAATAATGGCGGCATTCGTTAACTATTAAAATTATTCATTCCTGTTTATATAAATTAGCAAATGACACTAAATAAAAATCGTTGATTCATCAGGTCAAAGCGTGGTCGAGAGGCTAAGTGCGCTTGAACTTGGCTCGTCTTGGCTACCTAGAGAGTTGTGTTTAGTAAGCGCCTAAAGGCAGCATGGAAAACCACTGGTCCACAAATGAGATTGGACCAAATCGCTCTGAGCATGCTAGTTAGCAGCTATATAGCGCTATATAAAAGCTATAATAATAATAATCCTAACAGTCAAAAATATCGATGTGGCAGAGTTTAGATTATCTTGTAAACTAACAAAAACAAACCCGAAGTTTTGGAATGTAAACATCAAATCAATGTTTTAAATGTAGTGCAAACAGTTACAACCATAAAAGAACAACTTTGATAAAGGAACATAACTCATGTTATTGTTAACACAGAAATTTCATCAACAAAGGTTATTGTTCCTAGCCTTTTGACCACTGCATTAATAAAGATTTTCGACAGTAGAAGACTGTACGGACGCACAGCGCTGTAGGACCTCACCACTAAATAGGACCTCCACGTTTCAAAATTATTTTTGTTATAAGTACGCAACTAAATAATGGAAAACGGAGCAAATTAGATTAAAATGTAGAAATCACCTATTTCTCTTTTCAGATATATGACATGCTTTTATATGTATCAATATTACCTAAAATGGTAGTGGGTCTCCGTCAAAATCTTGCAGTGGATTAGCTAGGGATTAGGGGGCCCCTGCATTTTGACATTAGAGATCATGACATGAGATAATGTATTTAATAAATATATATAAGTCTACATTTCAATTGGTACAATATATAAATAACATAAACATATCGTGTGCGGCAAAGGCATTTATAACATAATCTAAATCAATGCTGTCTAATATTTTTTACTTGAAGATTACATAACAGTGGCGTAATAATTAATGTAAAAAAAAAAATTAGGATATTAATTTGCCCCCCTCAAGTGTGAGCCTGGGCGGACTTTCGAGTTTGGACATCCTCTCCCCCCACCCTAGCTACGCTTCTGCATAGGGTCTACACTTACTAAAATCCGGGACTGATCATATTAATTATTTTCTTTACCTTTACTAATGCCAACAAGGAATCTTTTTGTTCTTGGAGTATCACATCTCATTAGCCAATAGGATTAGCTCGTTCAGCTATACCAAATTGCGATGTAAGAAGCGCGAAAAACTGTCTGCAATGTCGTCAGACTACCTAGAATTGGCTAGAATTGTTTTGATTTAATAATTATGCTTTCCAACGTCTTTAATTTCCCTTAATGTATTAAATATCCCCACGATGGATAGTACTGTTAGGACGTTGGATCTAGATCAAGAAACCTGTTTTTAATGTATGTAGCTAAGCACTTTGACAACTCAGTGTGTGTATACACATTTCTTACATGCAAGATCACTGAAACTTTTGACATTGTGCTGTGTATCGATCTCAACGTCGCCTAATTCTGCCCTTAAGTAAGCCTTATTTTTAATGAGATTGTATAGACATTGGTCATGATTGGTACGTGTCATTAAAAAGACCTAGAATTGGGTGTAGGATAATCTCATAGAGACATTTCTTATAACAGTGAAAACAAGATCATGGCATGAACAGTGATTGTGGGAAGCGTGGTCGAGAGGCCAAGTGCGCTTGAACTTGGCTTGGCTTGGCTACCTAGAAAGGGGCTCGAGGTTCGACACCCGACTCGGGCAGAGTTGTGTTACTCCTAGATACCCCCTTCCCCCCCCCCCCCCCCACTGGTTCACAAATGAGATTGGACCAAAAGCGCCCTGAGAATGCTATAAGCATGAAAGTAGCGCTATATAAAAGCTATAATAATAATAATAATAATTCTTGATCTTTACAGTTAAAAACAGTTTTTACTCAATGTTAGTACCTATGACATCAGATGTTCTTGATCTAACAGATGTGACAACCTATCAACGTGCCAAGTCAATCCTGGTTCGGTGATATAAAAGAATGGACCGGCCTCAAACTTGATATCCTACAAAGAACTGCTCCCGACCTGGAAATATGAGTGGACTTGGTGACTCAAACTGTCACGTCCTACGACGAAATTTAAGGGACAAATGCTGATGATGATGATAATAAATACCGGCGTTATTGGGGTTTGCCCCGATTGTTTAAAATGAGATTAAATATTAATTCGTGCTATTGAAAGACCTAGAGACAAGATCTAAGACAATTTATAACAACAGATTTTTTTATAAATAAAAGCAAGAACATGGCAATAAATTATTTATTAGTTGTCACGTATTAATTTAAAGTATAAAGTAACTTAAAATAAACTATGTCAAGGACGGGATAACAAACAGCAGGTAGCAGACACACGCCACAGGAAGTGATTTTGATTGGTTGAAGAAAACAATTTCATTGGTTAAGCCAAGTTTCAAAAACAAGGTCAAAAGGGTCGCCTTGGAGAACCTTCAGTCTGGAATGTAAATCTTGTAGAGATAAGACGTATTTTAGTTTTGAGTTAGAATTTGTAGAGATCAGTCTTGTATTAGTATTAAATCTAGTAGTAAAATTGAATATTTTATTATTGAACTTTGTAACAAAGTTATTATCTGATACAGTTCTATTTCTGTACAGTGATTCCAAGTTTCGAATTAAAGGTCTGTATTTGATTTAAAAAGGATCTTTATTTATTGAATTTCTAAGATAGTGTTTAGATCTAGAGATATACATCTATACAATCCCTGGCATGTCACAGTAACTTCTAACATCTTACATCTCAAGAAAGAGTCTACAACTTTAGCACTTCTCAGCACTACATTAGCACCTTCAGCAACAACAAGAATGGAAGAACTCGTGGCATTAGTAAAACAATTAGAATATTTCGACTTCTAAACATTCAATATATACATTTATTGGAGGCTGTCCATTAATACTTCTCTTTGTAATCTATTTGAAATCAAGTGACTTGGTTTATAGCATAATGTGTGACAGGGGCTGCGTTGTTGATTGTGCTTTATTTATGGTCGTCATGACTACATATAAAGTACGGTGGATGTAATATTTAAACTTTTCAAGCATTTCTACCATTCAACCACCAAATAATTATCAAGCATTTCTTCAACAAATTTGTGACAGCTTCTTTTTACCTTTACCTATTCTTTAGTCTGTTGGAACGTTGGGGCACCATGCAAGATTCGTCGACCGTCTTACTCCATTCCTCTATGTCTTTTGCCTTAGTTAGAACCTCTTTCAGATGCAGTCCCGTCCCGTTTATTCGTTTATGTTGTCCTCACATCGCTTTCTCTGTCTGCCTTTTCTTCTTAGCCCTGGTACTGTTCCCTGAAGGATGGTCTTTCCGAGCCCCGAAGATCTTGTAATATGGCCAGCTTCTACTTGGACCTTTACAATTATTCAATCATATCTTACTTGCTCTTCATTCACAAGAAATCACATAGGCAGTGGCGTAGCTAGGGTGGGGGAAGGGGGAGAATTTGAACCCAACCCCCACTTGAAAGGGTCCCCCAAATAAGTGTTTATTATATTAAATATTAATGAAAATGCAGGGGCCTCCAAATAGGTCAATTCCCCCCCCCCCAAATGATGGCAAATTCCTAGCTGCGCCCCTGCCGTGAGTTAAATAACGACAAAGTGTGTGCTTGTTTGTATTGTAGACGAGACATTGAGTTCTGCTATGTTTGAGATTTGATTCATGTTTCGAAAGTTTTCCTAGTTTGTCAATGGCCGGCCCCCGGCAGATGAATAGATAAAAAGGTGAGAACGGCAAATGATAGTTGAGAGACATTGTATTTGCTAATTTTGGCTTTTGAGTATTTTTTTAACGTTCGACATTTTGTTATTTCATTCGTGTTTCTTCTTTAGCTTTACTGAAGTTGAATAAAAGTTTAATTTCTTTTAAAAGAACGTTTCGATATATTTGCAAGATATGTGTGAAAGTAAATTTAAAGCTACACATTTCATTGGTTACTTCAACTATTTGTCTGGAGCTACTTCCTAACGACCACCTCTTAACACCCGGATGTAACCCAAACAATAACGAATAGTTCAACTTAACGGACAATATCTTACCGACATTAAACCAAAGTCGTAAAAAAAACCTATCTGACTCTGATATTGAACCTAGCCTTTATAGACTCTTCCAGACATAACATCTAGAAACATCAAGAAATCTACACTGGAGTTTGGACCTAATTTGAAATTCAACGACCATGTTAGATCATGGGATAAGTCCACAACTTACGCATGGAGACTGCAGTGACTAAGTAGGCCTGTAAAACAAGTCTCAAGTAAGTCTCAAGTAAGTCTCAAGTAAGTCTCAAGCAAGTCTCAAGTAAGTCTCAAGTAAGTCTCAAGTAGAGTGCCGTGATACGATATGATAACGAATATGCAAAGTAGATCTACTTATTAGCAAGGCTAGAATTTTTAGAGTTGGCAAAAGTTTCGGTTAAAAGGCAAAAGGATTTTTGTTTATGATGAATGAGCGATATAAGCTCTCTCTCTCTTTCTGACGCTTTCTCGATCTCTCTCTCTCTCTCTCTCTCTCTCTCTCTCTCGCTGTCTCATTCTTTCTCTCTCTCTCTCTCTGCCGCTTTGTCTCTCTCTCTCGCTCTCTCTCTCTCGTTTTTTTTCTCTCTCTCTTTCTCTCGTTCTCTCTTTCTCTCTCTCTCTCTCTCTCTTTCTCTCTCATTCAACACTGTATGTCTTTGATTTGTTACTAGAAAGACACCTCCAAATCTTCAAATGTTTCGTTGCATTGAGAGGCATAAAAAACTCTAATTGACAGTGTGAACAAATCTAAAAAAAAATATAATGGTTCAGTATTTAATTTATTAATCCTACTTTAGTTTTTATTATGTGTTTATACGATCGTTTAGTTTTGTTCTGTGGAAGTCTTTTAAAATTTTACAAAATTTCCATTAAAAAATGTGGATGTAAAAAGCGATATAAATATTTTTATAACGTTTTAATTTTTTAATCGAATTTTAGACATACATTTGGTATCCTTGATCATAAGATCGTAAATTCTATTAGATTAAATGAACAAGTTAAGTTGCGTTTTCAAAAATCTGTTTCAGACTCCGTTATAAAGTAAAAATGTTAACTGTGTTATAGGCTACTTCCCAATAAGCAGATCCCAATACCTAGATCCCAATACCTAGATCCCAATACGTTGATCCCAATACGTAGATCCCAATCATAAAAGATCGCAGATAGCTGTACAGTCTCATTAAGTTTAAAACGTTGCGGTGAATGTCAAACAGGAGCTTTCCATTTTTCATTCATTTCAGACGACTCGGCTATTTTTATATATTTTTTTTTATGACACGCTTGAGGAATTTCTGATACACTAAGCCAGGCGTGACTTCAAGAAGTCGTTCACTTATGGTGTCTTAACAGAAATACATGTTTCAGTTTCTTCATTTTTATCTTATTTTCTTAAGGAAAATTTGTTTATAGGATTTTAATAATAAAAATTTTCTCAGTATAAAACTTCATCACATTTCTTTTTTTTTTTTTCTTCTATAAAGAGATCTTAATTATGATATGTAACTTTACTGAGAAAAAATCAAACAAACGGTTACAAAAACAAAAATATATTATCTAATCCACGAAGAGCGTATCTCTTATGAGGGTGGTTCTGGTTTTAGTTTTGGCCCTCAGAAGACGCAGCGGTAGTGGCACACTCACAAGAAGAGCTTCAGTCACTAATGTCCCGCTTCTCTAAGGCTTGCAAAGAGTATGGCCTAACCATTAGCACAAAGAAAACTAATGTTATGGGACCACCTGCTACAGCACCACCATCCATCCTCATTGACGATAACAAGCTAGATGCCGTATTCGAATTCTGCTACCTTGGGTCTACCATTCAAGATGACCTGTCACTAGAAGAGGAGATTTTAAAAAAAACGCAGAGGGAAGGCCGCATCAACCTTCGCTAGACTCCGACCAAGAGTTTGGGAAAACCATAAGCTCACCACAGTGACCAAAATGGAGGTCTGCAAGGCATGCGTTCTTAGCACGTGACTATACGTCAGCGAGACGTGGACAACCTACACAAAACAAGAGAGAAAACTAAACTCCACTTGTGCTGACTTCGAAGGATCTTAAGAATAACATGGAAATAAAAAGTGTGTAATACTGAGATTCTCGCGAGAACGGGCCTTCCCAGCATCTTTACGGTCCTCAGGCAACGCTGCCTGCGCTGACTCGGACATGTTCGCCAGATGGAGGACAATCGCATCCCAAAAATCGGACAACTTGCGTCTGGCTCAAGAAAAACTGGTCGCCCCCCCCCCACCTCCGTTACGTTGATGTAATAAAAAGGGATTTAAAATCAGTGAACATCGATACTGACCATTGGGAAGACATAGCCTTAGACCGCACTAGTTGGAGAGAGACGGTGACTAAGAAAGCTATGGATAGTGAGAAAACAAGGGCCTCGTTTCTTGAAGAAAAGCGTGCCACACGGAAAATGGCCAGCTCCTCTACCACCAAAGCGAAAGTCACCTTGACCTGCAATATATGTAGACGGGAGTGTCTCTCCACAGCCATATGAAAAAAGTGTTCGAGATGAACCATAGTCGTTTCACGACTGAAGGAGGCCAATGAATTATCTAATCCTAATTTTTTTTTATTCTTTTTTACCTATAAATTTTGTGGAAGATTGGTCTATTTGAGTGCACCCGAATTCCTTTGTCCACAATGGCGTCTAAAGTGAATGACCCCTTAGTCAAGCCATCCTAGAGGGAACTTCCCCATTTTGTTTTCTTCATCGCAAGCTGACCTGAAAAAAAAAATGATTGACTAATGTTCTAAAAATAGTCAAAAGGATTTTTCACATTTTCGCGTCATGCTAACGTACGATGTAGGCTTCTACTTTATTTCTGTAGTAAAAGTAGATAGACACACGCTCTGTGAGGATTTAGTTTTAAAGTTAAACATATAGACCTAAATAAAAACAGAATGTGACAAGCATCTATGGAAAGTAGGTCGTTTCTATTTTTGCAATAGAATTGTAAACTCATATTTGATTGTAAAATAAGCGGATCGCGTTGTATTCTCTTGACGGTACTGCCTTACAATCAGAGTTAAGACTTAAGTGAAACAATGATATTTACCTACATTTCTTTTACTATCGTTATAATTTTTGGTTGGGGCATACAAAAGTCTAAGACAAATTTCCTCAATGATAAAAAAAAAAGATACTATAAGCTCATTGTGCGTTGCTGGTAAAGTATTAAATATGTATTTTAAGTGTTTTGAATGGAATGTGTTGTAAATGGCAGCTTGTTAATCAATAAATATTTTGTTTCATAAATAAGGTACTAACTTCACAAGTGAACAATTGCCGTTGTCCCCTCTTGAACTATCGGCAAAAGTACGTCAGGACCAAGGTAAATCTGAACATATATATATAGCGAAAGTCACTGATCAGATAAAAGATGGTTATATAATACATATTATACTTTTTTTTAGCTAATTTTAAAACTAAATAATAAAAACACTACTAACATTTCTTGACTAAAACGGTTTCAGTCACTGCTAATATTGTAATATAATCTCACACATGAACTTCTAATTGAAAACATCAATGAATTATTGCAATTAGTATATTCATTATGGCATAAGTACGAAGATCAAATTATGCAAAATCTCTACGTTTTTGTTAAAACATGCACTTTGTAACAAAGTAAAATTATGCATTTTCACCATAGACTATATATTACATGGACTGCCAACTCTACGCACTAAGCCTATATTTTTCAATAAACAAGTCCCGTTCACGGAGGCGTCCTTGGTTGCGTGGTAAATTGACTTCCGGTAGATTTTTTTTTTTACGTATAAAGAAACCATTCTCGAAGATTTTTACCACCACTTTTACAGCAAATCATGAATGGAAACTGAATTGTTAAAGAAGATGTTACAGAGGTAAGTGTGCACAAATCAATTTCTGACTTAGATCTATAACTGTAAAGCTTTATAGCTGATTTTCTTAGCCAATATAGACTAATTAGACAAGCCTGTATTTCGTGTATTTTCTTGTTTACGACATTGATTGAATTGAGGTTCTTGTGAGAGCATAGCCTATATATATATATATAAACCAAATAGTAAGACTTATTCAGAAGGATAACCCGGTAAATTTAGATCTATATGCTCTTACTATAATAGGCTAAAATGACCTTTCGTTTATAAGTTTTAAAAAAGTCCTATATTATGTGTAGGCCTAAAGTAAAAGTAATAAGTCTAGATGTAAAGTTTTCTCCGAGTTGAAAAATGTAAGAAAAGTATGTTTGGCATTTAGATGCTGTCGTTGATAAAATAGAAAAAGTACAATCTGTGATGTTTTATGGCAAGTTATTATAACACGGTGCAGGACAGGCCACTGTCCTGTTGCCTCATGTTTCTCACGGCTATGGCCAAATTTCGAATCCTGGTGCCCCCGTGCCTCATTTTCTGTTTGATTGCCCCAGACTTGCTGATCTCCGTCTCAACAGGTCAGAACAAAAAATTCTCAATCTGTATGGTGACATGTATGCACTACGCAATACAGCAGGGTTTCTGTCCAGGGCTTTTGCAAGAGAAGATTTGAGCCTCTCAAGCCCTCACTCAAATGGAGTTTGATGATGTTGACTTTTTATGCCCTTTTTCTGTCTTGGTGAGAGTTATTGTAAGACTGAACTATTGATCTGCAGCTGTCGAAGTATTGACTAGCCTTTGTAATAATTACTGCGAAAGGTAGTGAGAGCAGCATCGTCGTCAAACATCAGTTCCCTAATCAGGTTATGTAGTTTCCTCGTTTTGGCCAAGCCAGTTTAAGAAGCCTTCCATCCGATCTACTGTGGATATATAGGGCCTACTCCATCTTCCAAGGCGCTATGAGAGTACAGACGAAACAATTCCGAATAGTGTTGATGGCCAAAACCCATCCTTGTTTTACCCTGCTCTTGATAGATAATACTGGTACCTAAAAGTCTTAGATGAAGAACTGTCAAACTTTACAGTTCATATCATGTGAAGCTAACAGTAGTTTCAATAGCTTATTTGGACAGACAATTTTCACTAGTAAAAACCACTTCTGCTTAGTGTGAGCATATTGCTAAATGAAGTTCATATTTCTATTACTTTCTACTCAAGTCACCCAAGAGAAATGTTATTTAAAGCGAAAACTTTTTATAATGCATTTTTCATTGTTTTTGTTTTTTTTTACTTAAGGAGCATACTACTTCCACAAACCTGATTTGATTGTCACTAACTTTCAAATTGAAAGGGATCTACTACAAGTGAGATTTTTTTTTACTTTCTCCAATAACATTGTGTTATCAATACATGTATCACTTTAAATTGTAATTGTGAAATAATAGGTAAAAAATCTCCTTAAGTACATGTTATATTTAATCCTATGCATAAAATTTATTTACATAAAAAAAAATCATTAAAGCAGGCCTAATTGTAGAGAAAAAATTATTTCTTGTGATTGCATTGAAATCAACTTTAAAGATGCTGTCCATTGTTGTAACATAAAGTAGTCTTACATTTTTTAATTAGCAAATATATATATTTATAACATGTCTAAACTAGTTTGAATTTCTTTTCTTTTTTTCTCAGCTGCTCATTAATTTCGAGATTTTACAGCTAATAGAGGAACAAATTTTATCTGCTTCCACTTAGCCAAACAGCATGGAAATGTGCTATTGTAATGAGTAGAAGATATTTGTCATTTAGAGTATCATGCAACAGCTAATTATCAGTCCACACATTTCAAGATGAGGAAAAGAACAGTATAAGCTACATTCATTGATTCATTATTTATACAAAAATGTATAGTCAACCCAGTCATCACTCCATTTTTTTATGAAGCCAGTTACAGTTACCATGAAGGGATGAAATTTCAGATAATATTCTGTTTATTTCATGAAATGAGAATAGGCCTACATCAGAAATTGAAATGGTCATCTTCAGTATTTAATGTTTCATCTAAAAATGATAATTATATTAATACATATTTGATGTACAAACAAATGAAAACCATTCAAACACTTTTTTTTTGTGAAGTATAGAGGATTAAACTTGTAAGTGTCTGAACAATACTACATCGACATTAACTTATTATTATAGACTTTTTACAGGAATGTATCTTAAGCTGGACTGAAAGAGAAAGTTGCTATAATTTAAATAATAAAATTTAATAGTTTGAACATGTAACTAAAAATTGAATAATGCTAACATTTATTGACAAGTGAATATTGGTAATGATGTGCTTTCTATTTTAATAAGTCAATAATATTAGTAAGAACAATATTATCTTCCCTTTCTTAATATTATAAACACAATATTTCCTGAAAAGATTTTTTTAAATTATAGAAATAATGCTCAAGTCTTCAGAAATGGTAGTTTTCAGAATCATCAAATCAAGGACAACATAGTATTCATGAACTTCCAGCTATCAGCAAGCTCCTAGTAGGTATTATGGAGCACATTCTCCTTCAACTCAGAGGATCACAGGCACTGGACAAATTCTAGTACTGTTGATGGAATAGAAACAACATACATTAAATTCATAACAAGTCACCAATTCAATCTTAGTTTCATATAGTACCAAACTTCCATATGTTCAAGTCCTTTACGGATAAAATCAATTCTGAAAACATCTAACAAAACAGTTCCTTAAAAAGTATATTAGGAGTATAGTAAAGTATATTAGAGGTTTTACACAAAAAATGCTATGGGAACATATTATGAAACTAAAATATTACAAAAAAAAAAGGAATAGTATAATAATAACAATATTTAATCTTTGACATTATATTCAGTAATATTATGAAAATTTAATGAATGATTAAATGCACTTGAAAGTGAAAGGAACAGATTTTTAAAAAAATTCAGGAAATTTTCTGCACAAGCATGCTGAGGTAACCCAAATAAAGAGAGTCATTGAATATTGTACTGAGTGTTTGAAACATAATTTTTTACTGCATACATTAAATTATAAACATATCTTTGCAAATTTAAAGGGAGAATTTGAAGACAGCTTTTATTCTTTTTGCACTAAGATAAAAGTATTAAATTTTAAGCTGCCCTACTTACTGAAAGGAGGCCTGGTCGCTTAGCGGTAAAGCGCTTGGCTTCCGAACCGGGGACCGAGGTTCAAATCCTGGTGTAGACTGGAATTTTTAATTTGAGTCTGAGTCCACTCAGCTCTAATGGGTACCTGACATTAGTTGGGGAAAGTAATGGCGGTTGGTCACTGTGCTGGCCACATGACACCCTCGTTAACCGTAGGCAACAGAATGGTCAGAAACAGATGATCTTTACATCATCTGCCCTATCGATCACAAGGTCTGAAAGGGAAACTTTACTTTTTTTTTTACTTACTGGAAGTTTCGTAGGAAGAGTTTCTGGCATAACAAGTGAGTTTTGTGGCATTCATCCTATTGATAAACTCTTAGAAATAAGAAAGCATCATTTCTTCTTGAAATATACATCTGCGGAAAAGAAAAGAACAATTGCTTTTAATGTGAGCAATAATAAAATTCTAATTAAATTTTAAAAATCTCCAAAATATTTATAGTGACTTAGTTCAAAGAATTATGTAAAGACTTTCTTTAAGCATTTTCTCAACTCATCTGACATCCTTTTCCACCAAGATAACTGGTTAATCTGTATTTCTAATTGAGAATTGTTGCATAATATATTTAATTCTTATGCAAGAAAGTATAATTTGAAGGAAAACACCTTAGATAACAAAAGAGTGGTATTGGCCTGCATGAGAAAATTATCACTTTAGAAATACCCTGCACAGGCTGGAGGGAATATAATATGTTTTATTTACAACATAACAACAATATTGTGTAAATATTCACCTATAAGTTAGCTTTAAATAAAATAGCATATGGATTCTTACAATTAAAATAGACTTACATAACGTTTAAAAATAAATGATTAATTACTTAAAAACTTACTGTTAAATGTATTTATACAGCTTCTGGCACTGTGTGAAAACTCCTTTGAAAACAATAAGAGCATATTGTGGCAGTATCTGGGTAAATACTTGATTCCACACATTGAATGGTAGCAATAAGAGCCCTTTGGGTACCTTTCAACATCCTTTGTGTACTTCTTTGGTAGTTAAGAGAAAAGTTAAGATCTAGATCTACAGTGAATAAATAGCACAATTTGGTACCTATTGCCTACTAGAATATGTGAGAATAATGAAAAACGAAAATAGAACCGATTAGAATGTCTAGTCCAATCTAGTACAGTTGTTTATAATTTTATATCTAGGCAAGATATGAGTTGTGATCAAAAGAGCTAGATCTAGTACATGAGTAGGGCCTATGTTAATGGGCATGGCTGTAGATAGTAGTATTGCTCATCAGAAACATTAAATCTGTAGTGTATAAATCACAAATGGGAATAGATCTAGATACAGATTCTAGATCTAGATCTTATAACTTTGTCTTTATTATAAGTATAAGAGTCTATGTCTATTATTATCATATAAAATATAGACATAAACTAGATATAGATTAGAGTCGTTAGTAAAGATAAAGTAGATCTTCAAATAGTTTAAAGAACGATCTGTGACACTGTGAGCCAAGCACTTCCATTCATGATTCACATATGAAGAAGCTAAGGCTAAGGCGCCTAAGGCTAAGGGCTAAGTAAGACGAAGTTTAAGTTAACAAGTCAGGAAGTCAGATTAAAATTAATCATCATGATCAAGGTAAGATGAAGCTGAACATCTAGACTTGAAATTATCCTAGATCTAGTCTAGAGTCAACTAAAGCTAGATTCTATATAATAGGGGGCCTATATAGATTCTATATCTTCATTCTCTGGGTTTATCAGACACACAAAGATGATGAATCTAGAGACTCGACGTTCATAATATTTTTAGTCTTAATTTTGTTAAAAGTACTATAGGCATAGCCAGATTTTTTATAAAAACAAATTATTATTTTACAAACTTAAAAATGGGCATTTACATAAATAGTGTTTAGTGTTCTATTATATATATATATAGTAGTGTAGTAGTGTGTTGTGTGTAAGTTCGTATTTGTAGATAAAGTTTATAGCCATAGGTCACTACATCTGGGTGAAAGTCTACATGTTTATGTGTACAATCACTTTCTAGTGAAGTAGAGCCTAAATGATTCTAAAATTTTATTGGGCGAATATTTTCGAAACAATATCAGATCTTTTTATAGCTTTTAGAAGAATTGGATGTTATTTGGGATTCTAGTTAGTTAAAAAAAAAACACTAAAAACTTGAAGGCCGAAATTTTTATGCAGATTTTTCAGTTAGTCATACATACATCGTTGATTTTTTTTTTATGGTTGATTTTCCATTACTATAGATAAAAATGCACATTATCTTGAAATTAAAATCAAATTGAATAAACAAAATATTTGTAGATCTGAACAAAAGTTGGTAAAGATGTAAGATTGTAGGCTTAAAATTATTGACTCACTATATTGTTAATTTATTTAGACTGACTCATTCACAGACTTAACTTAGGCCTGTATCAAACTTAGGCCTGTATCACCCATTATATACAAAATTAATAAATGACACTCTCAGAAATGTATTGACTCTTTCAGTAAATCGCTTATCACATTTAAAATATACATTGTAAAAATAATGATAATAATTATCAAATGTGATGAAAAAAAAAAGAAAAACAAATAATCCAAACTGGCAGCACCAATTAGCAGACAATTAATGTCGTAAACAAGAATACACGAAATACAGGCTTGGCTAATTATCTATATTGGCTAAGAAAATCAGTTACAAAGCTTTATAGTCATAGATCTAAGTCACAAATTGATTTGTGCACACTTACCTCTGTAACATCGTATATGACAATTAAGTTTCCATTTATGATTTGCTGTAAAATTGATGGTAAAAATCTTCGGGAATAGTTTCTTTATATAGTAACAAATTCTACCGGAAGTCAATTTACCACGCAACCAAGGACGCCTCGGTGAAAGGAACTTATGCTTAGTTTCCTTAGTGTTGGCAGTCCATGTAATATATAGTCTATGATTTTCACCGAAGAGACTTAAAAACATGTGTTAGTACTCTAAAGAAGCGTTTCCTTGGGGCATCTCTGTTACGCCGACCTTATTTCAGCTCACTAAAAAAGATTGCCTTTGGCATATGTTCGTTCGTCCTCCTTACGGGATACCTGCCCAGCCCAGACTGTCGAACTATAAGAAGTTCATGCCGGCATTTGCAAGAACATCGCTGTTTGTAGTGCAGTCTTGCCACCGTATGTCCGTGATTGTGTGCAAAAATCTTTGGTGAAAGCGTTCAAGAAGTCTTAGTTGTTTTCTGTGAAGTACCCATTTCTCAGATTGACTTAAAGGGGTTGAGAGAACCACTGCTTGGCGGAGCGATTTATTTCGCCACACTCTCGCTTCGAGGCGTCCAAAAGCACAACTAACCCTAATCAGACGCTCCCTTAAAAGCAATGCTTCATTTGATACCATGCTTCCCAGATATGTGAAGTTGTCTACCACGTTAAGGAATGTCTATTCGCGGTGATCTTTGGAGCTAAGATTTTTATTGGGTGATTTCTGGAACATGACTTCCATTTTACATAGGTTTATAGTTAATATTGTCTGCAGCAGTGTAGCCCAACCTTTTTTTATTTGACCTTGCGACATCACCCTTAAATGTGTCGAAATCCTTGGAAACGA
Source organism: Biomphalaria glabrata (assembly GCF_947242115.1). Lineage (NCBI taxonomy): Eukaryota > Metazoa > Mollusca > Gastropoda > Planorbidae > Biomphalaria > Biomphalaria glabrata. The sequence continues at coordinate 4,127,997 of NC_074721.1, read as the reverse complement.
AACTCTGCGATTATTTAGTACTGAGGGCTTTAGTCTTGAGGGGCCCAAAAACAAAACGTCACGGACCAAATATGACTCGCAGGCCCTAGATTAGACATACCTAATTCAAAGCGTTTAAAAGAAGTAGATTCTGCTTAATCACATCCCCTTTCAAAATAAGCTCGATAACATTTATACAATTCTTTTGTTTTAGGTCTTCATGAGGCAGATGTCAGCTGTGGAGACGAAGCTGACTTAAGATCTATATTTAGAACCTGCACCAAAAACCCAGAGCATATCGGCTTCATCCCCGTGCATCAATTCGAGGCATGTCACCTTCCGCTTCTGTACAGGGACCTGAACTTCGTCAGCTATGTGCGGGCCATGGCGGGCTTCGCCGTCAGAGTTCTCGTTCGCTGCATCAGCACAAAACGACCCAAGGAGTACCCGGGAACGGATAACCCTTACCCTTTTTACCATTACAAGGGGGCTCATTTTTTGCGCGTAGGAAGCGGATGGGTGGATGGAGCTGGGATGACATTTTTACCAGAAAACAACAGGAGGTGTCCTTGCCGGAAGTGCGCTGCTTCGGAGAAGCCGTCGTACACGTGGTGTCAGTTCTGGGTGCACACGGCACTACATGTTGTGTACAACAGAGAAGAAGCTCAACACACACAGTGTGAGTTGTTTTATGACAGCGAGACGTCACGTGACCTCGTTTCAGTTCTGGACGGAGTGGACACAGTCGGCAGCTGCCTGGAGGACACCTGCTCCATCCTGTGTGTCACGCATGACATACAGGTGGTGGGCAAGCTCAACTTAATGTGGGCAGAGCTGCACCAGCTCCAAGAGAGTATGTCTAAGTCTCTGACGCGCTCAGACGAGATGGGAAGACTCTCCATCATCGTCTCCCACCCCCACGGCTCCAGTAAGCGAATCTCTGTAGGGGAGTGGACACACAGACAGAGCCACGGAGACGACTGGACACAGTACTACTACACCACCAATACATGCTCTGGTTCCAGTGGGGCCCCTGTATATCTCTTGGGCAAAGAAAGGGGGCTGCAGCTTGTCACAAACCATCCTCACAGTGCCAGATGTGAAGACATATCACTAAACACGAGTGGAATTTGGTGGGAATAGGCGTAACGATTCTGCTAAGCTACGCCCATGTCAGCTCTTAGCCTGCACCTTTTTAGTTGTTAACCGTCACAGAAAAGAACAGCAACTCCCCAATCATGAAAACAAGAATTCGTTCGCTCCCTTGGCATGGCGACTTGAGAGTTGATAGGCCGAATAGTCTATATCATGTAAAATCATTGTGTTTTGAATCTTTATAAGAACATCAAAACACAGGACAAGTTTCTGATGCAACCCGCACATGTAATGCTTGAGTTAGATTTTTTAGATCGTTAGATCTATTAACATGTATAATTCCTTTGAATCTTTCTAGTATCTTGATATGCTTAACATATTAATACTGAAATAATAAAACAAAAATAAAGCTACGCTTTTAAAAGATAAATCACAGACATATATATATGATATCTACTATTATCTAGACTGGACAAGGAGATCTTTTAACACTACAAAAAAATGGCGTGAAAATTTGTTTTTTAAGTTGAAATGGTTGAAACAAAGTGTTGTTTTGTAAAGTAATTTTAAGAAGTAAAGTTGTTTTTTTTTTCAACTCTAACCTGTGTGACTTATAGATCTGGATCTAGTAGTTGAGCACTCTCGTCTCATAATTATTATTTTGGCAATTTTTAGATCCATAATCTAGGTAATCAATCTTTTTAAATGTACATAAGATGACTAAAATCAATAGACGAGAATTATATATTTCAATTTAGGATTTTCGAAATATTATCTCAATGCAAACTAACAGGAAATGGCTGTATTTCATTAATTTACGTGAATATATAGTTATGTGATTAATATATGACAAACTATATATATAGGTCTGTGACTAAATCAATCGCTGATATGAATTTGTTTCCGTTTTCCAGTCTAGATATAATATATATTTATATATATGTCTGTGAGATAAATGATAATGTTTATGCACTGCAGAATCAAATTCCCTAACCTCTATCATAAGATAGTTTGAGGAGGAATCTTACTCTGAGTTAAAAGTTATTTAAAAACAATGGGAAACTTCTTTTTATGCATGCTACTTTACTTTTGTAATCTTCTGTCCTAATTTGTATCAAATTTAAGTGTATTTATTAATAGAGTTGCTCTAGTGAATAACATTGTTTAAGTGAATGCTGTATACATTGTTGCTGTTTTGTTTGTACAAAAGTGCATGGAGAGTTTCCAGATCTAGAAACCACTGCACAGTTCATCAGTTCATCACATATACAGGACTACTTGTCTGAACCCTCCAACATGTCATTGAGAACCAAAAATAAGTTCTTTAATTTGACGACATTATATTCAGATTGTTATCCAAAGTATAAGCTACTCCACAAGAGAATAAACTTCCAAAACCTTGTTTGCAACAAAGGCCTACATGTGTTTGTAGCTCTCAAATTTGTAGTCTTATTTTTTTAAAATGTTTGCATTGATGGCAAAAAGTAAAATTAAAATGAACAGAAATGTAAAAATATAAAAATAAACAAAGTAAACGTTACCTTTTATTTGTACATTAATTTTTGTATTAACTATTGAAATGAAAACTACAATAAATAAACAGATATTAAATATTGCTACACTTAACAGAAATGTAAAAATTAAAAAATAAACATTGAAGTAAATGTTACCTTTTATTTGTGCATTAATTTTTGTATTAACATTTGAAATGAAAACTAAAATAAATAAACAAATGTTCTCAAATATTGCTACACATAGGTTCACATTATTAGTAACATTGTCACACCAAATCAATCATTAGCTTTTGATGATATTTTAGCCATATCTGCTTACTATTTGGTTTGAGAATATTATTGTCCATAATAAGATTTTTTTTGCACTGGCCCTAATAAATCTTAAATATATACAAGTTTACTCTAAAAATTAGCCATTTTCTGGACATCTGACTCTTTTAACTCTTTCTCACCTAACTGACGATACCAGCGTTGATTCCACCAGAATGTGGTAAATAATTACGGAGAGAAAGAGTTAACCAAGCTTATATCAACTCACTCTGTCTTGTAACAATTTTGAACACTACACCCATTCTCATTATTTCTCCCACACCAATTCTCAGATGAAGTTGAAACTTTACACAATTATTGCACCTAAACAAAACATAAATCATTACAAAAAAAGTAACCAATTAGTTAATTAATTACTGGTAATTAATTATTATGTTGGATATAAAAAAGGGAAATTACTTCCACATTGTTGGAATATAATTGTAAATATGGAGTTCTTCCCCTTTGATAACCATTTTTTGTTTTTTTTTTAATTAAAGTATTTTTATATTTAGCTTGTTCATTTAGTGATGGACAGATTTGGGTAGTATTATAACACACAGTCATAAATAATAGAACTCATGAAAGACTTTATACCCTCAATACTGCCAGAATACAAATTATGTTTGGCATTCATGAAAGATAATAATATACAAAGGCATGATACATTCAGCAGCAACTTGCATTCAAATAATTTAGCTTGTGTTAGTCTGTTTTCTTAAATATAATAAGACCTACATCACATTTTACTTACAGAATAAATGCTTTAAATTCAAGACAATGATAGATTAACAAATGCCCTTCAAACAAACAAAAAATGTTTGTTTAGGGTGGCTAACTGGTCGTGCGGTTTGCGGGCTGGACTGTCGTTCAGATTTATCGATGGTCCAAGGTTCAAATCCTGCCCGCTCCCATCCCCCGTCATCCTGCGGGAGGTTTGGACTAGGAAGTAATTATCTTCAACTCTGAAGGAACAACCGAATCATGTAAAACATTTTACAAACAAACATTTTACAAAAACATTTAAAATTTAATGAAAGAAGTAACTGAAATGTCTAAAATTATCAAAGGACGAAGTAAGTTGTAAGTTGTTTTTTTCTTCAGCTAAAAAATGTATTATGACAATAGTTTTCATGGCATGGAGGCCAAAATGAGGACAAGCAAATAGGGACGACCTCATATAACTTGGTGCCAAACTTTCATGGAGGACCTCAGAGCAGTGGACACCAGGTGGGAAGAGGCTTCAGACATTGCCAGGGATAGATCTTTGTGCCAAATGGCGCTTGAGAATCTAAGTCTAAGTAAACTTCATTATGTAATCAGTTCTATGTCCAAAATTTAAAGCATCCATTGTCTTCATAAGTCTTTAGCAGGTTTAGCGAAATAAAAAAATCTGGATTCTGTCTATGGCTATGCAGTAATAATGTTATTTGGAGTCTGTTTACCAGTATTGTGTTGGCAAATGATACTAAGATATTATTAATTGACTGCAAGTGAAAAAGCTTTTAGCCTCTAGATATGTTTGATAGCATCTCAATCAATCAGTGATTTTTGTTTCAAGATTTCAATAATTACAACTGAGGGCAAGCCTCCTTTTTATTCTTCTGTCATTAGGTGAATCTAAAATGAACGGTACGTGACGTTTTGGCGACGCCGATTTGGCCCCGCCGTTTTGGCGATGGGCCGTTTTGGCGCGAGCCGTTTTGGCGACAGGACGTTTTGGAGCGAGATATCATTTGACGATAATTTAATAAGCACGTAGTTTTTTTTTAATGAACCCTTGAGTTCCAGCGACTTAGGCAAATAACCATGGTGTCTATGTATACTTAACTTAAAGTATTTTGAGAAACATGGTACTTGTATTATATTTTTACTTATTATTAGCAAGTGTTTGGTATTTATAGCTGGAGATACCATACAGTCATTAAACAAACCAACGTTAATGTAAACAAATAATTGCATCAATTTTTAGTCTATCATCGTTTCATTTTGTTTTTAATTTTTAAGTAATATCTTAAAAAACTTTTTTGAAAATAAAAGTGTGTCTCTTAATAAACACACATACACAAGCCAAAATGTTTATTAAAAAAAATGATGTGAAAAACAAACACACATTTACATTTAGTTCGTGAAAAATATGTCTTAACACAAACACTCATGCAAAACATAGATATGAATAATTCTTTTAAAAGAAATAATACATAAACGTACATAATATATTTCGCGCCAAAACGGCTCGCGCCAAAATGACCTTCGCGCCAAAACAGCGTCGCCAAAACGTCCTGCTTCGAAAATGAATTATATTTCCGAAAACTCAAAGCTCTACATGAACAAACACTTTTGCAAATTGGATTGAATTTGTGATAATAAAAAAACAGTGTGATATAGTGGGTTTGTGTGTGTGTGTTAAGTCAACAAAATTCATTGCATATATTATCACAGAAAAATTTATAAAATAAAAAAATTAGCATCAATACAAGTGCATTTTTTAAACACTTAAGAATTTTTATAAACATATTACATTTAAATAAATATAGTTATTAACTAAAATGGTGCTGTAATCTTAATAAGTATAATAAAGTTAATTAAAATATGAAATAGTAAATATCATTATAGTCATCTATTAATAAATAAAGATATCGGCACAATGGTAGACACATCAAAGTTGACAGAGAAATGTAAACAGAATATTTTTTGACACATTCACTTCTGGTAGCTGTACCCAGAAGAGTATATAATGTCGCAGGAGATAATTAAAAGTGAAAACATTGTATTTTATTTCGCCTATCATTAGGTTTGACAATACTCGGGTTGGAAAAACTATGAATAGAAAAGCTGAACTTGTTTCAGGAGTCCAAAGAATTCAATGAGTGTATAATTTTCAAGCTTCATGTTCAGTCTACTATCATGAATTTAGTATGGAACTGAATAATATTGTGTTATTACATGAATTACAGTGTGTTCTCTTGTTTAATGATTTCAACTTTAAAAATGATATTATAATAGTCAAAAAAAAGGGTTTCTGTTGGTTCTTCACCAACACTAGAATCCCTGGTGTACAATTAGACATCAGGTCGTCGGATTTAACTTAATAAAAAACCAAGACCTATTCACCACTCACAACCATTGTTACATATATTTGTCTATTTTATCCTTAAAAATGTGAATCTTACAGCTAATGTATTGTGCTACTAGCTGTCACAGTAGATTTTCCAAGCAGTATTAACGTTGAAAACCGAGTACAAATTTTTTCATTTATATATGCACTATTCAAAATGAGTTTGAAATATTTACAACAGATGTTTCAGAGTACTCTTTGCCGCGGTGAGTAAATGGTCGAGTTGCGTAGTGTCCTGTAAGTACAGGAGCCCCAGAGCTGCCTGTGCATGTGGAAGCAGTGTAGCGTGTCACTTTTTCTTTCTCCTTATCCTCTTCAAGAGACAAGAGCTTACCAAAGCTAATAACTTTGGCTTCACCGTGAGGGTGAGATATGACAACAGCATGTTGCTTAAACAGATCTTTTTTCTCTGGGCGAATTTTGCTCCATGCTGCAACCCTCTTTTTAGTAAAGTCCTGGACCATTTCAAACAGGTCTTTTTCATGAAAGATTATTTGCAGTCCCACAAGATCTTTTGCCACTCTGTGCTCCCTTAAGGCCTGGCCAAAGGCAAGTACTGTTGTTTCACCATTGCCTTGGACACCGCAGTGGTATACTCCAGCATTAATTTTGTCAAAAAACATAGGTGTAAACTTGCCTTCATTGAAAAAGAAACGCACTTGACAGGCTGCAGCTTCTTTGTCATTAGCAACAACATGGTGATTGGTGTAAACTATGACACCCCCGTATGATTTGTGCGGCGTGAGAACAGGGCAGTTAGAAACGGGACACTTATCATACTCATCAACTTCATCTTTGCCTATCCAGGCAAAGCCAGTGCCGGTGTGACCCTTGCCTTCCCCTGGAACTTTGATGTAGAGATGTACAACAAGTTTCTCCACAGCTGTAAGGAAGTCAAGTAGTGAGGAATCCTGAAGCTTATCTGGCAACTTTTCCAAGGTCAGCTGTGTAATAGGAATGAATGTGTTGGTTGCCTTGTCACACGAACAAGACCGTTCTTCGTTACCACTGAAACTTTCACAGACTTCTTCCACAACATCTAGAAAAATAAAGTGACAAATTAGAAAGGAAATATTCATAATGTTTGGGCTCTTTTTTCTTCTGTATAATAAATATTTGGAACAACAAATAAATATGAAAAATTAAATTTAATGAATTTACCAACAACTTCTCAAGCAATCATCAACTTATGAGTATGGTACTTGAAAAAACAACATGCACAAAAAAAAAAAGTTTTTTTTTTAGAACAGTAAAATGTGTTTAAGAAGGAAAGAGTGGTAAAGCATTTGGCTTCTAAAAAAGGGAGTCGAGTTTAAATCCTGGTAAAGACAAAAATTTTGAAATTCTGGATTTTTGGGATGCCCCTGAGTCTACAAAACTCTAATGGGTAGAGGACATATGTTGGGAAAGTACAAGCAGACGGTCATTGCGCAGGCCCCATGAAACCCTCTTTAACTGTCAGCCATAGAAACAGATGAGCTTTACATCATTTTCCATTATAGATTGCAACATCTGAAAGGGGTACCTTTAATTATTTTTTTATTTTTAATAAAATGCATTAAAGATTGTTTACAATTTTAATAGTAGTTGACCTTTCTTTAAGTCCTTGGTCAGACTTTGGTGTAAGCTAAGTTCTGCAACTCAGTAAGTAAAGGCAACTAAATAAGGTCAGTTCTGCAGGGAGCACATCAGTCTGATTTTAGTGTCAAGGGCTATACCTTATGTCTTTCTATATACCGATTTGAGTTTTGCAAGTGCTGCTGTGGACTGTGCAGTTCTGGCCGGTAGTTCAGGCTTGGTTCCTCCATCTCAGATGATAGCTCCAAGATATTTGAAACTACTAACACTTGTCAGCTTTTCACCTCCAATACTGATGTTCCTTTTAAAGCCCCTTTGGCTATTGGTCATAATTTATGTTTATTCGGTATTGATTTGCATACCATATATATGTCTTGTCTACGAAGATCAACAAGTCAGCTAGCTCTTCTTCTGTCCCTGTCAGAACATGTGTCATCTCCAAAGTGCAAGTTAGTAATTCTTCTTCCTCCCATGCTTACCAAACCTTCGTGGCCCACAAGGAAGATATTGTAATAACTGAAGTGAGGCAACTCAACGAGGCACAATATATAGAATCTTATTTTCTAAATATGTAATCATAGTTATGATTAACTCTGAATCTACAAGAATCAAAGATGTTAGCCCCAATTTCGCTTAACTGAATTTAAAAAATGCACAAGTTGAGGTTGTTGAACAAATAACTGCCTTGCCATGTAACATGCTATTGTGTCGTCATTTATTATATTTGTCTTAAACTTACATAACAATAAACATACTCACAAGATTCAGTACATTTTATTTCTTTGCTTTTTGTTTTCTTTTTCATGGTATTCCCTGTGGATAGAAAATTTACAAACTTAGAATTCGATGCATAATACTAATTAATTATAATTTTTTAAAATTCAAAATATTGACAGTGGTTAAAGAGGAAAAATTAAGAAGGAGCTGGAAGCCTTAGTTGATATAAAATAGTAAAAGAAAAGATTTCATTTTAAACATATTGTTAAATAGATATACTTAGAGCTTAGGGAGTTATCATCTTTTTTGAAGGAACCAAAGAAATTTGTAAGACAAAAAGAGGAGTCAGGTTGGCCTGGCTGAAAATATTAGTATTCTTTAAACTAGTCAATCTCTACAACTATTATTTATAATAAAATGGAATCGTCCAGAGAATGGTGACTTTGAATTATATTATATTATTATATGAGCACATTATTATTGTGTTTTTTTTGTTTGCTGACAATTCTTGAATATTGTTGACAAAGTGTACAATTCACTAAAATGTTTGTAAAATGTTTTACATGTTTCGGATGTTCCTTCAGAATTGAAGATAATTACTTCCTAGTCCAAACCTCCCGCAGGACAACGGGGGATGGGAGCGGGCAGGGTTTGAACCCGGGACCACCGATAAGTCTGAACGACAGTCCAGCGCGCAATCCGCATGACCAGGCAGCCATCCAATGTCCACTACAATGTCAATACCTTATTTCTCAGGCTGTTTTGTTTGACATTAATAATTCAAGATTATTGACATTATTATCAAGTATGTAATAATGTATATATTAGATCTATGCTATTGATCAAAACAAGATCATGATACTAGAATATAGATCTAGATCACTGATCAGTAGTATTCAGTACAGAGAGAGACTAGTGTAACTAGAAAGAGTAGGGATGGTTTGGACTTTGTTAGTTAGGTCTTAAACTTTAAGGGAAACTCAGATGGTTTTTCAAATTTGAGCTAATGATATATCTAAATTCTTGGGAAAGCATTTTACCTTTTTTATTTAAATGGTTGGAAACATTTATATTTATAAAAATTTAATAAATTAGACAAGACGTCACTTCCCTAAACAATACTGAAAGCGAATCTAGATCTAACCCATCATATCATTTCATTCTTACAGTGGCTGTTAGGCTTAGTGACAGCCTAGTCCATAGCTATGGTACATAAATATATATATATATATATATATACATCTAAAAGTATTAGCATAACCAACTTGAGAAAAAAAAGTAACCTTTTCATCTACACCCCTCCCTATCCCAAAAACTAAGTAGTTGTGTGTATGCCTGATTCTAACAAACTAGTCAGTGTAAGGCTAGCCTAGGCTAAGTGTAGTCAGTTGAGTCAAGACAAGACAACCAAGCGATAGTACTTGTTATGTGCTGAGTGGTCAGCCGAGAAAATATACACTGCCATGGAAAGTCAATCCATTTTTTTTCTTTGCTTTCAAGATCTAACTGCATAGACCAAGATCTATTTCTTTTATGAGATTGTAAACTTCACTGTATAGTTTTCCGTTATACAGTAAGTCAATTGATTAAATTAATAGGTTTATGTAATGTCACATAGACCTAGAATCAAGAAACCAGAAATGCCACCAATTAGGATGAATAGAAAAATTACGTCAGAAAAACATCAATTACTAAGACTAGATTGTCACTAGACCTAAGTAGTTGTGTGTATGCCTGATTCTAACAAACTAGTCAGTGTAAAGCTAGCCTAGGCTAAGTGTAGTCAGTCGAGTCAAGACAAGACAACCAAGCGATAGTACTTGTTATGTGCTGAGTGGTCAGGCGAGAAAATATACACTGCCATGGAAAGTCAATCCAGTTTTTTTCTTTGCTTTCAAGATCTAACTGCATAGACCAAGATCTATTTCTTTTACGAGATTGTAAACTTCACTGTATAGTTTTCCGTTATACAGTAAGTCAATTGATTAAATTAATAGGTTTATGTAACGTCACATAGACCTAGAATCAAGAAACCAGAAATGCAACCAATTAGGACGAACAGAAAAATTACATCAGAAAAACATCAATTACTAAGACTAGATTGTCACTAGACCTAAGTTATTGTTGAATAAAAGAATTAAAAGAATCATATGCTCATTTTCTAAATCAAAACACATATTTAAATTT